>NC_057867.1:26654308-26904884 GCF_019393635.1 Dromiciops gliroides | reverse complement strand
CCAAAGAATTGGAGGCTCATCACGAATCTTATAAAATAAAAATAGATTTATTAGGAGAGGAATATACGGCTGGGAACAGATCACCTTGGTGACTGTCCCATTGGAGTAAGAGAAGGCATGGTCTTTTGTTTTGCACAAAAGAAAGAACTGGGAGGGAAATGCAACAACAGGGAGGGGATTTTGGAATAACGGGGCATCAGTAAGATATGTAGCACCCATCCATATCTTGTACATCATCTTGAAAACCTTGATATTGCTTATCAGCATACTAGGGTCATGTCCTGCCACACCTCCTAGCTGAAATGGGAAAGAGTGCGATTTTCCCCTTGGCCTTGGGGTTTGGGATCTTTAGCTTTCTTGGGGTCTCACTACATTCCCATAACAACACTTCTATTTTTTTCATTTTTTAAACTTTGTTTTATTATTTCTTGATGTCTTAAGGAGTCATTAGCTTCTACTTAGTCAATTCCAATTTTTATGGAATTATTTTATTCAATGGACTTTTGTGTGTCTTTTCCCACTTTGTTCCAAGATCATAGAGTTGTAGATCATTAAGTGATCTTATTAGATATGTTGTTGAATTTTAGAGCTTAGAGGGACCTGAAAGCAAAGAATATAGAATGTCTTAAATGAGAGATGAGAGGGATCTCAGAGCATAGAAAAACAACTCAGGAAACATTCGTTTAGTAGCCAGTAATTTAGCACTGTGGTAGGTATTAAAGATACATAGACAAAGATGAGATTTCCTATCTCCAAAGAGGTTTTATTCTATTGGATCATCAGAGATGAAAGAGACCTTGGAACATAGAAACACTGGAAACAATGTTAGGAGAGAATGTTAGAGCTGGGATCTAGCTTAGAGACCTCTTAGATCATTATATAATCCTACTGAGAGGATTATTGAAAAGTAATATGGCTTAATTGATAGGACACTGAGAACAATGAGGAAGAATTGGGTTCAAATCTTACCCCAGGTACTGATTTCCTGTGTGACCCTGGGCAAATCCTTAACCTCTCTGTGCCTAAGTTTCCTCATTTGTAAAATGAAGGGTTTGGATGTGATGTCCTCTAAGGTATCCTTCAACTATACATCGATGATCTTACTGTGATAGAACAATAGATTCTAGTGCAGGACTATGGAGTTCATCCAGATTTTGAGCTGGAAGGTAGCTTAAAAGTCATTTGGAGGGGCAGTGGATAAAGCACTGGCCCTGGATTCAGGAGTTCATGAGTTCAAATCTGGCCTCAGACACTTGACACTTACTAGCTGTGTGACCCTGGGCAAGTCACTTAACCTCTATTGCCCCGCAAAAAAAAAAATAAATAAAAAAAAAGTCATTTGATCTAATTATCTCATTGTAAGTATCTGAGGAAGGTGAAGCTTAAGTCATTTGGCCAATGCTAGAGTCAGGTTTAAAACTCAGGTCGGCCAACTATCCATCTAGTAAGATTCTTTGCATTGTATCATGCCCAAACCCTATATTTTCTGGAGGAA
The DNA here is from genome assembly GCF_019393635.1 of Dromiciops gliroides. Classification (NCBI taxonomy): domain Eukaryota; kingdom Metazoa; phylum Chordata; class Mammalia; order Microbiotheria; family Microbiotheriidae; genus Dromiciops; species Dromiciops gliroides. The sequence continues at coordinate 26,903,389 of NC_057867.1, read as the reverse complement.
GAAACTTGGGTACAGATAGATTCAGTGATTTTCCCCAGGCTCTCATAGTAAGGAGTGAAGCTGGGAATTGAACCCCAAGCCCTGGACTCCCAGATTTGTTGTTCAGTCATTTTTCAATCATGTCTGACTCTCTGTGGTCGCATTTGGGGTTTTTGTCAGCAAAGACACTGGAGCAGTTTGCCGTTTCATTTTCCAGCTCATTTTACAGATGAGAAAGCTGAGGTCAACAGGGTTAAGTGACTTACCCAGGGACACACAGCTAGTAATTGTCTGAGGACAGATTTGAACTCAGGTGTTCCTGACTAAAGGCCCAGCACTGTATCTACTGCGCCACCTATATGTCCAGCTGGACTCTCAGGCCAGGGCTCTTTTCACTGGACCAGTTCACCTCCCACATCACTGTATCTTTTTTTTCCCATTTTTTGCGGGGCAATAAGGGTTAAGTGACTTGTCCAGGGTCACACAGCTTGTGTCAAGTGTCTGAAGCCGGATTTGAACTTAGGTCCTTCTGAATCCAGGGCTGGTGCTTTATCCACTGCACGACCTAGCTGCCTCCATCACATCACTGTATCTTAAGAGTCTGACAGTGGCTTCCTCTGGATCACTTCCAAGATCTCTCTTCACTCAGTACAAAACCAAAATGCAATCAAGCAGATTAAACAAAGAAGTTCCTCACATCATTAGCTCATTTGCCCTGAGTGACCTAAAGAGAGATAAAAATAATGGATTCTCACAAAGAATAATTAACTATATAGTTAAAAGGTATTACAGAGATGTGAAATCAACCGAGAGAGACCCAGACATTCCATCTGGGTTTCCTGCTGCCCACAATGGACTCTTGTGGTGGTTGCCCATGATTGAGTCAAGTATCTGGGAAGTTCCCCAATGTTATTAAAAGCACTTCAGTGCTTTTTCCATGAGAGCATGTGACAGTTCATGGATACAGAATCATTATGGCATTTGTAGACTAGTTATTGGACCTGGAGTCAAGAAGACAAGAGTTCAAGTCCCACCCCAGACATTTACTAGTTCTGTGACCTTGAGTAAAGTCACTTACCCTCCCTGAGCCGTGGTTTCTTCCTCTGTACAATGAGAAAATTGCGTCTGATGTTCCTTCTAGCTTTACGCCTAAGATTCTATGAATCCATGAAAGCATTTTCTATACAGTGGAAAAGGTGCTGGTCAAATCCTGACCCTGCCACTTACTTACAGTGTGACCCTTTTTTTTGAGGCAATGAGGGTTAAGTGACTTGCCCAGGGTCACACAGCTAGTAAGTGTTAAGTGTCTGAGGCCAGATTTGAACTCAGGTCCTCCTGACTCCAGGGCCGGTGCTCTATCCACTGAGCCACCTAGCTGCCCCTCTTTGGTCTCTCTTGACTCTGAATCAGTGATCCTAAAATTCATAGAGTTGGGTAACATATTGTTGCACCCAACAACTTTACTCATCACTGCTGTTGCTATCTTGGCTGTCCTGGTCTGGACATACTCAGGCTTGTCAATGTCCCTCCTAAAACACACCACCCAGAATGAGAGACTAGTATGATAAGAATGCTCTAACTCCTTTGTTCCAGATTTTCTCAGCAGCTGACTCTCCTCACATGAACACCCTTGGCACTGCCAGCACACCAAAGGGCAAGTGATTGTCGCCTTACTTTCAAAGGACATTGGCCTTTGTCTTTGGCTGTTGCATGGTGTAGTATTGGAATGAAACAATTGCCAGTAGACTATGTGCTTAATAAACCTGTCGACTGATTGCATCATTGAATGTGCTGTACATCAATGCCATAGGGGATAATTCTGAGAACAAGGAATTTGAATTCTGGATTTGCTGTTTGTTAACATTGTGACTCTGGACAAATTCCCTCTGCTCCCCTCTCTCAGCCTCAGTTTCTTTCTCTGCAAAATGCTGATGTTTGCCCATTGGCCTCTGAGGTGCCTTTCAACTCTCACATTCTGTCATGGATTCCATATGGGATGAAGGATGCAGGCTTGGATGAGTCAGAAGAACTGAGTTGTGGTCCCAGGCTATGTGACCTTGGGCCTAGTACTCCCTTTTCCTGGGGGTCTGTTCCTATATTCATATACTAGGGATGAGACTATTGGCCCTTGGCCCAGCTGAAAAGCCTTCTCGGAAGGGTTAATCCGTAACCACCAAAGGTACCTTGAACTCTTCAAAAGGCAGGTGTGATGTAAATAACCAGGTTGTTATTACAATATTGGCCTCGAGTGTTTTGCTTTTGGCTCCTTGCAGGTGAAGCCTCTTTTATCTCAGAACCTCAAAGCAATGTCCTGATGACGAAGATGCAGCCCATTATATTTGTGGTTTCCAGTTTAAGGGAGATAGCACTGACTTTGTTGTGAATAATAATAATTCATATTGGTATAGCACCAGAGACATTTGCTGAAACTTAACGGCCTAGGCCAGGTTTTGCAAATATCCCTAAATGATGCCCAGAGTGGGAACCTGCACACATATCTTCAAGATCTTGGGCTAATGGCCCCCTCTTAGTTATGGGGCGTTTGGGAAATCCATTCTCTTGTTTCTGTTGTTTTCATCAGAAGCCTCTCTACTGGTCCAGATCCAGCTCTGCCTTCCAGGACCAAGTCAAGTCCTGCCTTCTGAGAGAAGCCTTCCCAGACCAACCCCATAACAGGAATCTAGTCCTGGACTTTGAGGAAGGCTAGTCTAACCCTTTCATTTTACAGATGGGGGAGCTAAGTCATAGAGGGCTTAAATGGCTTGCTCAAAGTCACATAGATAATAAGTAGTAGAGCTGATTTTCAGGATTTTGAACCTAGGTCCTGTGACTCTAAGTCTAGCATTCTTTCCCTTTCCATGCTTGTAAACCTTCCATAGTATGCTTTCTCCCCTCTAAATGATTATGCCATTTAGTGTTTGTACCACTCACATTTCACAGGGGTCTTAGAGAGAGATTATCAAGTCCAACCTTTGCATTTTACAAGTGAGGAAACTGAGGCCCACTTAGGGCAAGTGATCTTTCCCAAGTTTACACAATTAGCAAGTGGCAAAGCCAGGATTCAAAATCAGGACCTTTGACATCTACACCCCATCATCTTTTCCTTATATTGTGCTGTCACTAAATTAGGGAGGAGAAACAGGATTGCCTTGCTGTAGTGAGAGCCCACTTGAGATTAGATAACAGAAATTTGCAGTGGACCCTGTTCATGGGGGTTGTATAATTTCCTTGGGCTTTATTGAGCAGCAAATGAGTAGCATGGAAAGAGGCCAACAGTGGGAGTAACCCAAGGTTGGCATTTTGGTTAGGCATTAGTGGCAATATGGTAAAGGGGCAAGGGATTATAGAGCAGAGGACTGTATTATATTGAACTGGTTAACAATGAGGAAGAGAAAGGATCAATAATTTATTGAGCAGGTGCTGTGCAAAGCACTTTGCAAATATCTCATTTGATCCTTGCAATAACCCTAGGAGGTAGGTACTATTTTTATTTATTTATTTGTTTGTTTGTTTTTTAAATAAAGTATTTTATTTTTTTCCTGTTACATGTAAAGATAGTTCTCAACTTTTGTTTATACAAGCTTTGCAATTTCAGATTTTTCTCCCTCCCCCCTCCCTCCCCCCTCCCCTATACAGCAGGTAATCTGATATAGGTTATATATATATATATATATACACACACATATATACATATGTTATATATATACATATATACATATGTATATATATACATAATAACATTTAAAATATTTCTGCATTAGTCATGTTATAAGAGAAAAATCAGAGCAATGACAAAAAACCTCAAAATAGAAAAACAACTGCACCAAGAACAAAAGAAATAGTATGGTTCATTCAGTATCTATACTCCACAGTTCTTTTTTTTCCCCCGGGATTTGGAGATCCTCTTCTATCATGAGTTCCCTAGAACTCTTCTGTACCATTGCATTGGTGAGAAGAATATAGTCCATCACAGTAGGTCAACACTCAATGTTGATGATACTGTGTACAATGTTCTTCTGGTTCTGCTCATCTCACTCATCATCAGCCCACACAAGACCCTCCAGGTTTCTCTGAACTCCTCCTGCTCATCATTTCTTACAGCACAATAGTATTCCATTGCATTCATATACCACAACTTGTCCAGCCATTTCCCAATTGATGGGCATCCCCTCAACTTCCAATTCCTTGCCACCACATAAAGAACAGCTATATATATTTGGAAATGTGGGTCCCTCTCCCCTTTCCATGATCTCTTTGGGAAAAGAACCCAAAAGTGGTATTGCTGAGTCAAAGGGTATGTACAGCTTTATAGCCCTTTGGGCATAATTCCAAATTGCTCTCCAGAATGGTTGGATCAGTTCACAGCTCCACCAACAATGCATTAGTGTTCCACAGCTTCTCCAACATTTATTATTTTCTTTTTTTGTCATTTTAGCCAATCTGATAGGTGTCAGGTGGTACCTCAGAGTTGTTTTAATTTGCATCTCTCTAATCATTAGAAATTTAGATCATTTTTTCATATGGGAATAGATAGCTTTGATTTCTTCATCAGAAAACTGCCTGTTCATATCCTTTGACCATTTCTCAATTGGGGAATGACTTGGATTCTTATAAATTTGATTTAGTTCCCTATATATTTTAGAGATGAGGCCTTTATCAGAAGTACTGGCCATAAAAATTGTTTTCCAGCTTTCTGCCTCCCTTCTAATTTTGGATGCATTGCTTCTGTTTGTACAAAAATTTTTTAATTTAATGTAATCAAAATCATCCATTTTGCATTTTATAATATTCTCTATCTCTTGTTTGGTCATAAACTGTTTTCCTTTCCAAAGATCTGAAAGGTAGACTATTCCATTCTCTCCTAATTTACCTATGGTATTGGTAGGTACTATTATTATCTCCATTTTACAAATGAGGAAAGTGAGGTAAACAGCGGTGAAGTGAAGTAACTTGTCCAGGGTAACAGAGCTAGTAAGTGTCTAAGGAAGGATTCCAATTTAGGGCTTGCTGACTCTAAGTCCAGCACTCTATCTACTGCACCATCAGCTGCTTCAATTGCCTCCCCGTTAGTACCTTCAGAAATCATCATCTATTTTTTAACCTGTGTTTCTTAGTCACAGGGGCCTGCAACTAACTCTGTGAGAGAGTTACTCTTGTTTTTTTTTCCTGCAGGGCAATGAGGGTTAAGTGACTTGCCCAGGGTCACACAGCTAGTAAGTGACAAGTGTCTGAGGTCAGATTTGAACTCAGGTCCTCCTGAATCTAGGGTCAGTGCTTTATCCACTGTGCCACCTAGCTGCCCCTGGGAGTTTACTCTTTAACTGAGGGTTAGAAAATCTTAGTAGCTCCCTGTTTAAGTCTGCAGTGGGGATGCCATACCTCCAGACTCACTTCAAGGGAACTCTGCTGTAGAAATGTAGCAGAGCAATGTGGGTCACCTTGTCTTGTCTTTGGGAACCCAATAGGTTTACTTTGCTCCTAGTCTCACTCTGCACCCCATCTCTTGTCCTTCTCCTAAAGAATTTGGAAATCCATGTTGATGTTCCCTCAGAGAAACTAACCTATGGTATTTAATACCCTCAGTTTTCAGAGCCCCTTCACTCTACTACAGCTACACACAGGGATGGTCACTTCCTTCTTCTTTTCATCACCCACAGAGGTTCTTCTTCCAAGATCAAGGACTCAGAAATGACATTACATAATCTCAGTCCCTTTCCTTCCATCTCTCCCTAGCTTCATTCCTAAAACCCATCTTCCCTGCTAGGGTGTAAACTCCTGGAAAGTAGGAGTTGTTTCATTCTTTGTAGATATTTCCTCAGCTCTGGCATTCCTTTTGAGATTAGTCTTAAAAAGGCCTCTTCCACCTCTGATATTCCATGTTCTAAGAGTCTTCCCAGCTCTGACATTCTGTGTTCTAAAGCCCCTCCCAGCTCTGACATTCTGTGTTCTAAAGCCCCTCCCAGCTCTGACATTCTGTGTTCTAAAGCCCCTCCCAGCTCTGACATTCTGTGTTCTAAAGCCCCTCCCAGCTCTGACATTCTGTGTTCTAAAGCCCTCCCAGCTCTGACATTCTGTGTTCTAAAGCCCCTCCCAGCTCTGACATTCTGTGTTCTAAGGCCCCTCCCAGCTCTGACATTCTGTGTTCTAAGGCCCCTCCCAGCTCTGACATTCTGTGTTCTAAAGCCCCTCCCAGCTCTGACATTCTGTGTTCTAAGGCCCCTCCCAGCTCTGACATTCTGTGTTCTAAGGCCCCTCCCAGCTCTGACATTCTGTGTTCTAAAGGCTCTCACAGCCCTAACCTTCTCTTTTCTAAGGTCCCTCCTAGCTCTGACATTCTGTGTTCTAAAGCCCCTCCCAGCTCTGACATTCTGTGTTCTAAGGCCCCTCCCAGCTCTGACATTCTGTGTTCTAAGGCCCCTCCCAGCTCTGACATTCTGTGTTCTAAGGCCCCTCCCAGCTCTGACATTCTGTGTTCTAAGGCCCCTCCCAGCTCTGACATTCTGTGTTCTAAGGCCCCTCCCAGCTCTGACATTCTGTGTTCTAAAGGCTCTCACAGCCCTAACCTTCTCTTTTCTAAGGTCCCTCCTAGCTCTGACATTCTGTGTTCTAAGGCCCCTCCCAGCTCTGACATTCTGTGTTCTAAAGGCTCTCACAGCCCTAACCTTCTCTTTTCTAAGGTCCCTCCTAGCTCTGACATTCTGTGTTCTAAAGCCCCTCCCAGCTCTGACATTCTGTGTTCTAAGGCCCCTCCCAGCTCTGACATTCTGGGTTCTAAGGCCCCTCCCAGCTCTGACATTCTGTGTTCTAAGGCCCCTCCCAGCTCTGACATTCTGTGTTCTAAGGCCCCTCCCAGCTCTGACATTCTGTGTTCTAAAGGCTCTCACAGCCCTAACCTTCTCTTTTCTAAGGTCCCTCCTAGCTCTGACATTCTGTGTTCTAAAGCCCCTCCCAGCTCTGACATTCTGTGTTCTAAGGCCCCTCCCAGCTCTGACATTCTGTGTTCTAAGGCCCCTCCCAGCTCTGACATTCTGTGTTCTAAGGCCCCTCCCAGCTCTGACATTCTGTGTTCTAAGGCCCCTCCCAGCTCTGACATTCTGTGTTCTAAGGCCCCTTCCAGCTCTGACATTCTGTGTTCTAAAGCCCCTCCCAGCTCTGACATTCTGTGTTCTAAAGGCTCTCACAGCCCTAACGTTCTCTTTTCTAAGGTCCCTCCTAGCTCTGACATTCTGTGTTCTAAAGCCCCTCCCAGCTCTGACATTCTGTGTTCTAAGGCCCCTCCCAGCTCTGACATTCTGTGTTCTAAGGCCCCTCCCAGCTCTGACATTCTGTGTTCTAAGGCCCCTCCCAGCTCTGACATTCTGTGTTCTAAGGCCCCTCCCAGCTCTGACATTCTGTGTTCTAAGGCCCCTCCCAGCTCTGACATTCTGTGTTCTAAGGCCCCTCCCAGCTCTGACATTCTGTGTTCTAAGGCCCCTCCCAGCTCTGACATTCTGTGTTCTAAAGCCCCTCCCAGCTCTGACATTCTGTGTTCTAAGGCCCCTCCCAGCTCTGACATTCTGTGTTCTAAAGGCTCTCACAGCCCTAACCTTCTCTTTTCTAAGGTCCCTCCTAGCTCTGACATTCTGTGTTCTAAAGCCCCTCCCAGCTCTGACATTCTGTGTTCTAAGGCCCCTCCCAGCTCTGACATTCTGTGTTCTAAAGGCTCTCACAGCCCTAACCTTCTCTTTTCTAAGGTCCCTCCTAGCTCTGACATTCTGTGTTCTAAAGCCCCTCCCAGCTCTGACATTCTGTGTTCTAAGGCCCCTCCCAGCTCTGACATTCTGGGTTCTAAGGCCCCTCCCAGCTCTGACATTCTGTGTTCTAAAGGCTCTCACAGCCCTAACCTTCTCTTTTCTAAGGCCCCTCCCAGCTCTGACATTCTGTGTTCTAAAGGCTCTCACAGCCCTAACCTTCTCTTTTCTAAGGTCCCTCCTAGCTCTGACATTCTGTGTTCTAAAGCCCCTCCCAGCTCTGACATTCTGTGTTCTAAGGCCCCTCCCAGCTCTGACATTCTGTGTTCTAAGGCCCCTCCCAGCTCTGACATTCTGTGTTCTAAAGGCTCTCACAGCCCTAACCTTCTCTTTTCTAAAGCCCCTCCCAGCTCTGACATTCTGTGTTCTAAGGCCCCTCCCAGCTCTGACATTCTGTGTTCTAAAGCCCCTCCCAGCTCTGACATTCTGTGTTCTAAAGGCTCTCACAGCCCTAACCTTCTCTTTTCTAAGGCCCCTCCCAGCTCTGACATTCTGTGTTCTAAAGGCTCTCACAGCCCTAACCTTCTCTTTTCTAAGGTCCCTCCTAGCTCTGACATTCTGTGTTCTAAAGCCCCTCCCAGCTCTGACATTCTGTGTTCTAAAGCCCCTCCCAGCTCTGACATTCTGTGTTCTAAGGCCCCTCCCAGCTCTGACATTCTGTGTTCTAAAGGCTCTCATAGCCCATACCTTCTCTTTTCTAAAGCCCCTCCCAGCTCTGACATTCTGTGTTCTAAGGCCCCTCCCAGCCCCAACCTTCTCTTTTCTAAGGCCCCTCCCAGGCCTGACATTTCCTGTCCTAAAGTCTTTCCTGGCTCTGACATCTGAGATTTTATGAGAGGACTTTGCTCTTTTTTGACCATGCCAACTTCTGATGGTCTAGGAAGCCAGCTGTTTTGAAGGGCAGGGAGAATTCAGAAAGTGCTCAATCCATTCCAAATTGTGTAAAGTGTGAGGACCCTTTGTATGTTCTGTACTGACATGGGGTTTCAGTGCCTGATCCCCAGGGACTGACTGGTTCCATCATGATTAACTACAAATGGGGAGAAGAAGATTGTAGGGAGCTGTGGCCCTGTCATGGAGACAGCCTCCTGCTGCATCTCAAATCTGGTCATCCCTGGGGAAACATTGTAGGTTTCCCCAAAATCACCTTGCTCAGATTAAATGCCGAATTGAATGAAATTGACTGGAAAGGGGGACAAGGCACTGAGGCACTGAACACAACAGGAATTTGGCAAACCCAGTATCCAAACACACACTAAAAAGAAAAACTACAGATGTTTTTTCTATCCAAGCAAGACCCTAAAGGAAACACTTAGCAGATGTTTTATTAATCTTTGTACTCTGAGAGGCAGTGGGGGTAGGGTGAAGAGCACTGCACTCGGAGTCAGGAAACCTGGATTCTAGTTCTGGCCCTGCCACTTTTCCGGTTTGAGTCACTTGTCTCTCCAAACCTCAGTTTGTTCAGCTGTAAAATGGGAGTAATGCTGCCCCTACATATGTGAACAGGTTGCGTTGGGGATTAAATTAAAAGCTGCAGAAAGTAACTGTAAAACACTATCAAATTTTCAGTTACTGTTACTGTTAGTTTCATAGCTGTCTATCCTTCTCTAGACTTCTCTAATTGAGGGCAAGGATTGTCTTTTGCCTTTCTTTGTATCCCCAGAATTTGGGACAATCCCTGGAACATAGTAGGCACTTAATAAATGTTTATTTAGTAATTGACTGATTTTATTTTAGCTCTTTGATAAATTCTAATCCATAATAAAGTAAATTCCTTTGTACTGAATACTCTTTTCAGTCTGGATGGATCAGGCACACTCGCTTGAGAGTAATTAGTCTTCTGCCTGCTATTATCTCAGAGAGCCTCGATATCCTAAAAAGGGAGTGTTGTTGAGTCATGTCCGACTCTTCGTGACCCCATGTGGGGTATTGTTGGCAGAGATCCTAGAGTAGTTTGCCATTTCCTATTCCAATTCATTTTACAGAGGAGGAAACTGAGTCAGGCATAGGCTAAGTGACTTGCCCAGAGTCCCACAGCTAGCAAGTGTCTGAGGTCAGATTTGAACTCAGGTCTTCCTCACTCCAGGCCCAGCAATCTATCCACTGCAGCGCCACCTAGATACTCAAAAAGGCAGTAGCCATGGTCTAAGGTTCATATTTCAGTCTGGGGAGCTCCACAGAACAACCCATCCCCTCTCTCCACCCTCACCCCAGTATCAAGGCTGAGGTAGGACAAAAAGGTAGGTATTACTAGGTAGGACTGAGTGAATGTTACAAATGGAATAGACTGTCTTGAAACATAGACCGTGGTTATTTAGAACTGGTAAGGAACTTTAGATATCGGTGAATGCAATCCCCTCATTTTAAAGAGGAGGAGTGACTTGCCCAAGGTAACACAGCTAAGTCGACAGAGCTGGAACTCAAACTCAAGTCCTCTAACTCCAAGTTCAGCATTCTGTCCACTCCACTACTCTACAGTTGGCTGGGAGTGGGGACATCGAGTGCCTTATCTTTCTGAAAATAATTGGGCCTTGGAAAAATGGGCCTCTCAGCTTTGCTAATTTATTCCCAATAAGACCTTGGGACATTCAGTTCCTTTCTTTGGATATTAATTTCCTCATCTGTTAAGTGAAAGGGGTTGAACTAAATTATCACTAAGTCCCCTTCAAGTATAACATTTTATGTTCTAAAATCCCATTTCAATCTGAGACCTATGATCAACCTAAAATCATTCTCTTGGTTTCAGAGAGAAAAAGTCATTTGGCTTTTAAAAGGCTCTAAGCCAGAAGAATGCTGATATTTTATAACTAGTTCTGTGAATATATATGTGTGTATATATTTATATATGTGTGTGTGTATATGCATATATACAAATACATAAATATATAAATATAAATAAATATGTGTGTGTATATGTTTGTGTGTGTTCAGACACACTTTGGAGTTCAATATGCCCTTATTAACATTTTCTCTATCCCTTTCTTGTTGTTGTTGTTTGGTTCTTTTAGTCATGTCTGACCCTTTGTGACCCCATTTGGGGTTTTTCTTGGCTGAGATCCAAGAGTGGTTTACCATTTCCTTCTCCAGCTCATTTTACAGATGAGAAAACTGAGGTAAACAAAGTTAAGTGATTGCCCAGGGTCATTCAACTAGTAAGTGTCTGAAGCTGGATTTACATTTAGGTCTTCTGACTCCAGGCCCAACACTCTAGGTGGCCTAGTGCCACCTAGCTGGCCTACCATCACTTTCTTTTTTCCTTATTATTATTATTATTATTATTATTATTATTATTATTATTTACCATGACTTTCTTAAGTCTTGACAATCATCAAAACAATTAAGCTCCAATTGTAGGGTTTGACAATGAATCAATCAATAAACAGCAGCAATAATAATAATTATTATTCTGTTCTCTGCTTTTATGGGATAAAGAAAAAGAACCAGCAAACCAAGGTGGCTCTAGGATTTAGTCCAAAAAGTAATCCCTGGGGACTTGTAAGCACTTAACTTAAGCCCTTATACCTTCTTCATCTCCATCTCTAATCATTAAGAACTAGTGAATTAGAAAAGTATCACAAAGACCATTGATATTAACAGAAACCTTTATGTAAATGCTCACATCTCTATCTGCTGACTTTCCAGGCTTCTTTCCAGTCCCACCTCAAATTCCATCTTCTGTAGGAGGCCTTTTACCATCTCTCCCCTTTATTGCTCAGACCTTTCTATTGATTATCTAGAATGTTTCCTGTCTATACCTAGTTTGGACATGGTTGTTTTTCATTTTTTCTCCTCATTAGACTATGAACTTCTTGAGGGTAGGGATTGCCTTTTACTTTCTTTGTATCTCTAGCACTTAGCACAGTGCCTGGAATGTAGTAGGCACTTAATGCATGTTTCTTGACTGATTGATGGGCAGCTAGGTGACTCAGTGAATAGAACAACTGGGCCTGGAGTCAGGACTTGACTCATCTGTCAAATGAGCTGGAGAAGGGAATTGCAAACCACTCCAATATCTCTGTCAAAAAAATCCCAAATGGGGTCCTGAAGAGTCAGACACAAATGAAACAACTGAACAACAACATGACTGATTGCCAACCTTTGCCAAGTGGCTCTGCCTCTGTTTCCTCATCTATAAAAATGGGTATAATAACTCTCCCACTATTTCCCTCACATGCTGTTTTTTTTTTGTGGGACAAAAGCTTTGTAATCCTTAAGATGGCAGATCCATGTACTTTTATAAAACCACTTTGGTGCTCAGTTCCCTCATCTGCAAAACAGGAGTTAACAATTCTTGACCCACTTTGACCTCTAATTTGTTGTGAAGAGAGAAATAACTTTGTAAAACCTTGAAGTTCCAGTGACATGAGTTATTGATGCTAATATTTGGAGACATCAAGGAAAAGGTGAATTAGGTATCCTGTGACTTAATTTGGAAGTTTATTTTACTACATTCTAATTCCTTAGGGTGAGGTGAATATTCTATGGAATATTTATTTAATCAGAATAACCTATTTCTTAACTATTCTAAATAATGGGAACTTGCTGAATTAGTCGTTATCCAGAAGTTCAAAAAATTGAATGGTGTTTGGTTCTAAACTATGTTTCCCAGACAAGTAATGGGTTAGAGGGCTTGGTGGCCCCCAGAATTATCCCTTGGTGGGCCAGAGGTCATTAGGTTGCCTGTCCTGACTGCAGCTCTTAGGTTTTGTGCTTTCACCCATGTCTGTAGTCTTCACCCTTTTGCTGTCCTTTACATACACACACATACACACACACACACATATGTACACACATTCAACACACATACTGGAGATGGTAGCTAGGTAGTGCAGTGGATAGACCACTGGCTCTGAAGTTGGGAGGACCTGAATTCAAATTTCACCTCAGACACCTACTAGCTGTGTGATCCTGGGCAAGTCACTTAACCCCTATTGCCTCAAATATATAGGGCCATCTCCAGTGGTCCTGATGTCTACCTTGCCACTGGACCCAGATGGCTCTGGAAGAGAGAGTGAGGTTGGTGACCTTGCACAGCCCTACCTCACTTAAATCCAATTCAGTGCAAGTCATGACAATGGCCCAGTGTCACGGTCGTCTTCCAGAATGAAGGACAAACAACAACACATATACACGTGTACACCCAAACACACACACACACACACACACACACATTACACATACATACATGCACGTACACATACATATACACATGTACATAAATACACGTGCACAATATACATATATACATGGACATGCATGCACAGTACACACACACACACACACACACACCCCCTGTAGATCTTAGGACAGCTCCTTCAAGGAGCCCTGGGAGTCATTAGAACCACCCAGGGAGCAAAGCCCAAGAGCAAGAGAAGGCAGTCAGCCAAGGATGGCTGAAAATAAGTTATTTCAGGGTCTGGTGGTTGTAGTCAGAAAGAAGCCCAGGGGCTTGGCAGGGAGCCCCCGCCTGTCCTGGTTCCGTACCTAAATGGAGGGAGAGCAAGCAGGACAGCTGCTGCTTCAGAAGCAACAGGAAAAGAGGCCTGCAGTCATACAAATCATAGCAAGTCTAAGCAGGGAAGAGGCCTTAGACCAGAGAAAGCTAGAAATGGGAGTGACTTTAGACCTATGATACCAGAGCTGGGTAGGACATGAGAACATAGAATGTGAGAGCTGGGAGGGGTCTTAGAACATAGAATGTTAGAACTGGGAGGTTTCTTAGAACAAGGGATGTCAGAGTTAGGAGGGACGAAAGAACAGGGGATGACAGAGCTGGGAGGGGCCTTAGAATAGGGAATAGGTGACAAAGAGTCGGGAAGGGTATGGCCATCAATTAGAGAATGGCTAAACAAGTTATGGTATATTAATGTGATTGGAATACTATGGTGTTATAAGAAACGATGAAGGGGATGGTTTTGGAAATATCTAGGAAGACTTCTATGAATTGATACAAAGTGAAGTGAGAAGAACCAGAAAACAACCAATCTACATAGTAATAGCAAGATTGTAACAGTGATCAGCTTTGAAAGATTTAGCAACTCTGAGCAATACAATGAACTATGAAACCTTCCAAGGACTCATGATGAAACATGCTTTCCACCTCCAGGTGATGAACTGATGGACTGAGTGCAGATTGAAGCATTTTTTCCCCTTTATTTTTCATGCTTCCCCCTCTTTTTGAACATGGCTAATGTGGAAACACGTTTTGCATGATTTCATTTGTATAATGGGTATCCTATCTCTTGCCTTCTCAATGGGCTGGGGAGGGAGTAGAGGCAGGGAGAAAATCTGGAACTGAAAAATTTTTAAAAATTAAAAAAATAAGAACAGGGAACATCAGAGCTGAGAGGGACAAAGCAAGAACAAAGGAAGCCAAGGCTGGGAGGGCCCTTTGAGCTCATTTCTGTGATATAGTGGTAAGAGCATTGTACTTGGAGTAAACCGCCTCCAATGTGAATCTAAGATCCGCCACTTACTACTTGTTACCTTAGACAAATGACTTGATCTGTAAATATTAGTTCTGCATTGGGTTCATTAACCTTTAAAATTTTGTCCAGTTCCTAAATCTTATATTTACAGCAGTTGCTGTTGAGGCTCTCCTTGCCAATCAGGATAAACGCTCATGGGCAGGGGTTTTGGGGGAAGGAGACTTATTTTGTTTATGTTCTCCCTTCACATGGGATCCAGTCAGTATAACCACAAGGGGTACTTAGTAATAAAGTCGGGAAGCATTTATTAGGCACCTACTATGTGTCAGATACAGTACTAAAGGCTTTGAAAATAGTATATTGGGTGGCACAGTGCATAAAGCACCGGCCTTGGATTCAGGAGGACCTGAATTTAAATCTGTCCTCAGACACTTGACACTTACTAGCTGTGTGACCCTGGGCAAGTCACTTAACCCTCATTGCCCCACCAAAAAATAGCATATTAGGAATAGAGTCTATAATGGTAACTACATACTCAACCAGTGATAGTTGAAGGGCAGGGATGGAAAAGCCTGTTAAGGGGAACACTGAAGAAGGAGCTTCAGGGATCCTGTAGAGTAGTAACAAAGGGCAGTAGAAAGAGGGAAAAGTTGGCAGTCAGGAGACCTGGATTACAGTTCTTTTGTATATGATATGGGACTAAGTACATTTTCGGTATTCTTTACATCATGCCACCAGTTTGCTGGCCATCACAAATCTTGGACTCAGCCCCTTGGTCCTCCTAGAGGTGAAGTTTCATTTTATTTTACCTGGAACCCAGTCATTAACCAAGTCACTCTGCTCAGACTAGTGTCTGGCCTACTCCTTCCCAGCACCCCTCTAGGAGTTGTCCTCCCTTATTACAATGTAAGTTTCTTGATGGCAAGGACTTTCTTGCTTGCATTTATTTGTAGCCCCAAATACTTTGCACAGTGCCTGGCACTGTGCAATAAGCATTTTAATAAATGCTTTGACTATCAACCAGTCTATTTTGTTGTTTCATTTCAGTCAAGTTTGACTCTCTGTGACCCCATCTGGGGTTTTCTTGGCAAAGATACTGGAAGGGTTTTTGCCATTTCTTTCTCCAGTTCATTTTACAGATAAGGAACTGAGGCAAAGAGGGCGAAGTGGGCCAGATTTGAACTCGGGTCCTTCTGACTCTAGGGCCAGTGCTCTATTCACTATGGAGCCACCTAGCTGCCCCTAGTCAATCTAAAAAGACTTCTAAATTACCTATAAATTGGCCTCGGTTTAAATTCTACTGTTTCTACCCATGTGACATATACAGGTCACTTACTCTCAGTTTTCTTCTCTGGAAAATGAAAGGCTTGGATAAGATGATTTTTTTTCCTTTTTTGCTGGGGAGGGATGGTAGGGATGAGAGAGACTGGATCTTTTTATCACGGCCCAAGCTAGAAGTTCAGTGACCACTCACTGGCTTGATTCCAATACTAATTGACATGGAAGCTTTTACCTGCTCTATTTCCAGGGGTTCACCATATTTGTGCCAGGTTTACTGAGGACTCCTGATTAGCTTTAGCCTAACTGCAGCTCAGAACTCTTGAACTCAAGCAATCCACTACCCTCAGCCTACCCCAGCAGCAAGGACTACAGGCATATATATATCTGTCAGCTGTCCAGGCAAGCAAAATAAACTAGATGATTTCTGAGGGCCATTTCCAGGTCTAACATTTTCTTTTCTGTGCTCTAATGTCCCTCCCAGTTGTAACATTTTGTATTCTAAGGGCCCTTCCAGCTCTGACAGTCTATGTTTTAATGTCCATCTGTCATTCCATGTCCTAATGTCTCTCCTAATTCCAACACTCTCTATTCTAAAGTCCAATTTAACTCTGACATTTTCTCTCTTTGACATTCTATGTTCCATGTTCAAAGATCTTTTAAAAGTATACCAGTCTAGGATTCTTTTGATGATGTGATATGTCAATGGTTCTTTCTTTTTTCTTCTCTATTCCCTGATTCCCCAGTAATTATATCCTACAACCTTCAGAAGTGGAAGTGAATGAGACATTTCCAAATGCATGTTGGCTATATTGGCCAAGTTGCGCCATTTCTAATTTCTCAGTAGAGATTCTTCATACCAGCATCAAAGCCACCAAGTCCAGGTTGAACTTTAAATGTTTTGGGAAGATCTTCATCTGCCTCTAACTGTGAGCAGAGTGAGGAGATTAGCACCTCTTACCTCGTAAAAGCTCCCAGTTTTGAGCCCAACAGACATCGTCTTCTTTCAGCAGCTCATTTCAATATTCCTCGAGTCCTCCACCCACTATCATATTGCAACCATCTGCTCACACTGGCCTGCCAAGCAACCCACTTCCAATTTGCCCCAGGTGGGGAGCCCCAGTCCTGGCTGAGTTGAAATGTCAGCTCAGCCTCTTAATGTCAGGACTGCCCAGCAACATGGCGCCTGGGTCTGGCTTTGGTGTCTGTTGGAAGGACTAGCTCAGACATGCACTTTTCCATGGTGACCATTTCCACCCCCAAATCTTTAAAAAAATTTTTTTAAAGCCGTTCACTCTTACCAGTCTTACCTCTGCCTCAACCCCTTTCCAGCCCTGCAAATCTATGTTCGATATTCCAAGTAATTTATCAGCGCTGGAATCCTGTTTTTCTTAGTCCTTGGAAATCGTGTGGCTGGTCAATGGCTGCTGGTGCTTAGATATCTCCCTTAACTGATATAGTGGGGATATGAAGAGTCCAGTGAGTATGGATTTCACCCTGCAGGGATTCTAAGGATTTTTATAGAAATGCCTACACTGGGGACTAGGCATACATTCTTTTCATATTGGCACATCCTGATCAGGGTCAGAAAGAATAACCCTAAAAAAAGCAGTACTGCAACCACAGCATAATGGCAAGAACCCTGAATGTATAATAAAGAGACCTGTGTTCAAATCCTGCCTCAGAAACTTACCAAGTTTTATGACCTTGGGCAAGTCATCTTCCCTGTCTGGGCCTTCATTTGTCAGGGATTGGGATGGACTACATACTCTCTAAAGACCTTTGTAACTATAATATGCTATGCTTTGTAGAATACTCTTTTGTTCCATTTTGGCACAGGAGCTAGGGCCAGTACTTCACAAATTTATTTTTCTGATTGGGCCAGCTAGGTGGCGCTGCAGTGGATAGAGCACTGGCCCTGAAATTGGGAGGACCTGAGTTCAAATTTTACCTGGGCAAGTCACTTAACTCCAGTTGCCTTCAGCATCTAGGGCCACCTCCAGTCATCCTGATGTATATCTTGCCACTGGAACCAGATGGCTCTGGAGGAGAGAGAGGTTGGTGACTTCTCACAGCCCTCCCTCACTTAAATCCAATTCACTCCAAGTCATGACATCACCCTGATGTCATAGTCCTCTTCAAGAACATAGGACAAACAACAACAATGATACCAACAATTTCTCTGATCCCTTGGCTGAAGCAATGGATGAATGACACCATCCCTCTCCTAGCTGCAAGCACTTTTTATAGTAATTCAGTTCATCAAACTTACTGAGTTCCTTCTACATTTAGGATCCAGACTCAGCATTGGGAATACAAAGATAAAATTTTATATAACATCTCTGTCCTCAAAAATTTCCAGGGACAGCTAGGTGGCACAGTGGATAAAGCACTGGTACTAGATGCAGGAGGACCTGATTTCAAATCTGGCCTCAGGCACTTGACACTTACTAGCTGTATGACCCTGGGCAAGTCACTTAACCCTCATTGCCCCTCAAAAAAAATTCTAGTCTCTAGGGAACTATAATACCCATCATGCACGCAGATAAGTATATTATGGGATAGAATTTGAAGGAGAATAAAGGAAACATCTTGACAAGGTGCTCCAAGTGAATCTACATAGGACTGGCCTGTAAGGATGGCCAAAGTGGGGAGGAGAGCAGAAGGAGATTGATGGTAATGAGTATTCCAGTTGGGCTCGAATGTTGTGTATGTGAAAGTAAAAAATGAAATGAGGGGCAGCTAGGTGGCGCAGTGGATAGAGCACCGGCCCTGGAGTCAGGAGTACCTGAGTTCAAATCCAGCCTCAGACACTTCACACTTACTAGCTGTGTGACCCTGGGCAAGTCACTTAACCCCAATTGCCTCACTAAAAAAAAAAAAAAAGAAAAAAAAAAGAAATAAGAGCTACACAATGGAAGGCCTTGAAGGAGTTGAGGAGTTCTTATTTTATCCTATAGCCAATTGGGAGCCACTGAAGAAGGTCTTACCTTAGAAAAATTATTTTGACACGTACTCAATATTGGGTTGGAGAGAGCTTAGAGTCCAGGAGGTCAATTAGGAGCAGGTATCATTCTTGAATCTGTCCAGAACACTGATGATACTTGTACACGAACTATTTTCCAATGGCTTTAGACAAATTCAACGTGTTCCCTGTTCCAAAAGAAATTGATTTATAATGGTGGGTCAAAAAGCAGGAATAGTATAGTAATATTCCCCCCCACCCCCAAATCCCAAGTTCTCTTCCAAAATGGTAGATAATTCTCAGTTTGATGTGTTTGTTTGAATAGCCCTCTAGCATCAGTTACTGCCAAAAGTTATTTCCAGCAGTTATTTTATCATCTCTGCCAGCTTGAGGGTTTTGAGTTGAGACTTCAGAGTGGTTTTAGTTTTTATTTCTTTTCTCAGCAAGCAGCAAGTTGGGACATTCCCTACCCCCCCCCTCCCCAAAATGGTTTATGAATAGCTTGTATTTCTTTCGAAAATTAGCTCCTCATATCCTTTGTGCATGTGACAGTGTATGCTTAAGTGGACATCCCAGGTGACGCCTGACCAGCTGAAATAGTAATAGCAACCCATACCAACTCACACCCTGCCTTCCAGAGACTTAAGGAAAAACAGGGTATCACTTTTCCATGAATCAGCAAAGGGAGTGTACTTTACCATTTTTCCCACCAGGTGGCACTCAACTCCAACCTGCTAGTCAAAGCTTGTTTGCCGTGGATACAAAAGATTCTATGTACATGGGCAGGAAGCCCAGCTCTTCCAAACCACTGGCTTTTAAAGGCCAGGCAGGAAAAAGGCCTACCTAGGCTTAAAATGAATCTAGGTTATACATATCTAAGTTTAATTCTGGATTATACAGATAGCATAATTTATCTGGAAAATGGGAAAAAACAAGGAACCCATTTCCCAAAGTTGTGAGGATCAAGTGAGATAACATGCATTAAGGACTTTGCAAAACTGCAAACTCTATCTTAATGCTATTTATCTATCCACCTATCTATTGATTGTTATTATCATCACTAGGGTCCCATCTCAGCTGTCTGGAAAATTTCCTGGCCCAGTTTTGACTTAAGATTTATTGATATGACAAAGGCAACCAATTTTTCTGCATCCATATGGTTGATTAAACATAATAAAATTGCAAAGTAACTGTTAATAGCTTCCTGCTCTATACAACTAATTATGTTCTAACCCCTTCTGGTTCTCTCCAACTCCCCCCCCCCCCACACACACACTGTCACAAGGTGATGAAATGGGAATTAAGGAAGGATGCTGCTATTTCAGGGTCCAGCCCCTCATCCTGGAAAGAAAGAGCAAAACAGTGTAATAGGGAGGCTTGCCAGGGTTCAAAAGATGCTGCTGAGGTGTTCAGAAGCTGCATTGGTTCTCTGCCTGGTCCCCGCTTGACTCCATAGGGTACTCTCTGCCTGCTGTGTTTTTCTGATACAAATTACGGGCCCAGAACAAAAACAAAGAAAAACGTACAAGATATGAAAGCAATTGCTAGATCTCAGTTGAATTCGGAACCCCTGACACTGTTCTTTCTGGGATTTTAGCTCTCCACCTATAGCTCCTTGCCTGGACCACTGGAAAGAGTACAAAGGCCAGACTGTTTAGCAGGCTGGAAGTTTGGAGGTATGACAATGTGGCCTTCCCTGACCCTGTGCTATTAGCTGCTGGGATATCTCTGTTGGGCCTTGTCAACAACAGCCATCCAATTGGGAACCAATAGTCCAGGTTGGCAAAATCAGTTGCTGCCACCCAGAAACAGTCAAACGATCTCACTACCATGCATTGCCAAGAGGTCAGGTCCACCTTTCAAATGCCAAAGGGAGAAGTGGAAGAACATAGGGATCCAATTCAGCCATCTTGGAATCCTTATCATGATTCCTAAGCTATTTAGACTTTTTTTCCCCTGCAAAATAACTTTAAGTGAGTAATCAAGTTACTTGTGAGTTCCTTTATACAATTTTGTAACTCTGAAAAAAGGACCTGTTTTGGTTTGGTTATGGAATGAAGTAGTGAATGTTGGCACTGTTCTGTCATCTCCCATGGATTCTGGGTTATTGGGATCACATGCTCCCGAGTAGAAGATGGCAGACTTTTGATGCAATTGAGGAGAGACAAGATCTTTAGTACCTACCTCACTACCAATTCTGTTAAAATAATGACCCTTAAGTAACTGCTGAGATCCACTGATTCTAAATCTAGTATCCTTCTCATATAATTTTTTTTTGGCAGGGCAATGAGGATTAAGTGACTTGCCCGGGGTCACACAGCTAGTAAGTGTCAAGTGTCTGAGGCTGGATTTGAACTCATGTCCTCCTGAATCCAAGGCCAGTGCTTTATCTACTGTGCCACCTGGCTGGCCCCAAAATCTAGTATTCTTCTCCAAGGCATGCCATTTTCCCAGTTCTATGTGAACCCAGAACCAGAGTCCCTTGTGGGAATTATTTCCCTAGGGCTTGGGCCACATCAAGTATGACCTTTTTTCTCCACCTTGGAATCCTCTGTTTTTTTCTTCCTAAGGGATGCAAAGAAATTTCATAATGGAATCCAACCAACCAGGGTGGACTATTTCCACCCCTGTTGTGCCTCAGGCAACTGTCTGAGCAAGCCAGATGGCCTGGCCAGCTTGGGCCTCCAGGGGCCATTATCATAAGGCAGTGCCATTGCATTTGTTCACACTCAGAGGGGCCACTGGCTCCTCGTCATTACTCAGTAGACTTATCCTTAGTAGTTCTGCCCCAAGTAATTGCTTCAAAGTAACTTTGAACCTACCCAGCAGTATGATGGCTTCTCAACCCAACCAAGGTGATGGTTCAGAGTTCAGTGATGAAGCTGGCATAGGATTGAGGGAAAGAAGCTGTGGGCTTGGCCGGGACTGAGGGAGGGATGATTAACCAAAGGAGACCCTTCATTCCCTTTTCCTTTTTCCCTTTCTCTAGGAAAAAACCTTCCACTGATTCACTGTGAAACGAAAGTAGAGAACTTGTTTAGAAAAAAAATTCACTGAGTGCTCAGTTTCCCTCTTTGTATAATGATGGGGGGTAGACTCCATGGCCTCTGAGGACCCTCCCAACACTAGATACGAGTATTTTATAAGGAATCTGGGACAAGTTGTATCCCTTTCCTGTGCCTCAGTTTCTCTATCTACAAAACAAAGGGGTCAGACTAGCCAGCCTCTGAGTTGCTTCACAGCTCTAGATCTAGGACCCTGTGTATGACCTTGGGCAAGTCATTTGTGCTTTAGTTTCCCCATCTGTAAAATGAGCCACTGAGGTCTCTCACAGTTCTAGAGCTATGATTTGGTAATGCGAATCACAGGTCCAGAACAAAAACAAACAAAAACTGATAAGCTATGATACTGATTGCGAGGGATACAAAAAAGAAAAAAAAGGCAAAAAAGAAAAAAGAAAAACAAAACAAAACAAAACAAAACAAAAGTTTCTGTCTTCAAGGAACTTATACTGAAATCATACCAATTTAAAATAGGTAATTAGAAGAGAGGGAGAGATCATTAACAATTGGGGCTAATCAAGGAAAGTTTCACAGAGGAGGTGGCGTCTGAGCTGAGCCTTGAGAATAGTATTCTAAGGAATCCAGATGAGGAAGGAGTGCAATGCAAAGAAGAGGGACAACTTGTGAAAATACAGAGACATCAGAAATGGAATATAGATGTATTCTTCCTCTCTGTCCCTCTCAGGTCCCTGAAAGGGAAAGCTAGGGATTATTCTGGTGGCAAGAAGCCAGGAGAGGCATGAGATGGCAGGAGCAGAGGGAGGTAGTATGAAGTCGAAAGGGAAAGGACTAAAGGACAGGGTAGCCCTGCTCTTTGCCCAGACTGGTTGCCAATTCTATTAATCCCAGTCTATGATCTGCAGCCAGATAAGGTCAAAGGTCTATTGACCCTCCTGAAGGCCAGTTCACTCAAAATTCCATGTTCCAGTTCCTGTCATGAGTCCAAATCCAAGAGTTCTGCTTCTGTATTTAATGGCCAGTCCTATGGAAAGTGTAAATTAAGTAATTCTATGGGACTATATTGGTATACTAGGTGGCCCAGTGGATAGAGAGCTGGGTCTTGAATCAGGAAGACTTGAGTTCAAATCCAACTTCAGTCACTTAGTAGCTACATGACCCTGGGCTTCAGTTTCCTCATTTATGAAATGGAGATGTTAAAAAAGCACCTACCAGGGGCAGCTAGGTGGAGCAGTGGATAGAGCACCGGCCCTGGATTCAGAAGGACCTGAGTTCAAATCTGGCCTCAGACACTTGACACTTACTAGCTGTGTGACCCTGGGCAAGTCACTTAACCCCAATTGCCTCACAAAAAAAAAAGCACCTACCTCCCAGGGTTGTTCTGAGGATCAAGTGAGATATATTTGTAAAGTGCTTAGCACAGTACTTGGCATATAGTAGGTGCGTTTGTGCATAAATGCTCCCTCCCTCCCTTCCTCCCTTCCTTCCTCCCTCCCTCCCTTCCTTCTTTCCTTCCTTCATCTCTCCCTCCCTCCCTCCCTCCCTCCCTCCCTTCCTTCCTTCCTTCATCCCTCCCTCCCTTCCTCCCTTCCTTCCTCCCTTCCTTCCTTCATCCCTCCCTTCCTTCCTTCATCCCTCCCTTCCTTCATCCCTCCCTCCCTCCCTCCCTCCCTTCCTCCCTCCCTTCCTTCCTTCCTTCCTTCCTTCATCCCTCCCTCCCTTCCTTCCTTCCTTCCTTCCTTCCTTCCTTCCTTCCTTCCTTCCTCCCTCCCTCCCTCCCTTCCTTCCTTCCTTCCTTCCTCCCTCCCTCCCTCCCTTCCTTCCTTCCTTCTTTTCATTTACACCATTTTAGTCTCTATATATTTATTGTTCTCCTGGTTCTGCTTTCTTTGCTCTGCATCAGTTCATTATATCTCTATCTATCTAGCAGTCGGACCTCTGGATCAAAGGGTATGGATATTTTGGTAACTTTCTTTATATAATTCCAAATTAATCTCCAGAATGGTTGGGCCGAGTTGCAGCGTTTTAGCATGCCTATCTTCCCACAGCCCCTCCAATACTGAGTATTCTCATCTTTTGTCATCTTTTCCACATTTCTGGGTGTTTAGTAAAACCTCAAGGTTGTTCTGACTTACATTTGTCTTATTAGTGATTGGGAGAAGTCTTTAATATCAGGTCATTAATTGTTTGCTATGGTTCCTTTGAAAAGTGTTTGTTCTTAGCCTTTGACCACTTGTCTACCACTGTTCAATTTTCTAAAGTCCCTTCAAGATCTCCAATGCTGTGAGGATCTCCTTCCCCATTACAGACACTAGCGATCTGACAGACAAGCCAAGGAAGCAAACACCGAGAAGGAGTGGCCACCAACTGCAATCTGAGAGCATTTCAGAGCAGGCAGGTGACAGGTTTGCTGACCATACTGGTCCCGGTCAGACCATATCTGAAGGACTGTGCCAAGTTCTGAGTGTTGTGCTTTGGGAAGAACATAGAAAATATCTTTAAGTGTTGAAGCTGAAAATTGTCTAGAGTAGAGTGGTCAGTATGGTGAGGGGATTCAAGATCACACTCTGTAAGATCAGTTTAAGAAACCGTAAATGTCTCAGTTGGAGAAGAGAAGACTAAAGTGAGGAGGGGAACTGGACTGCTCTTTTCAACTCTAGACTTGGGACTAGACAGGGACTAGACTTGTTCTCTCGAGCACCGGAGGACAGAAGCAGGAGCAAGGGGTAGCATTTATAGCAGTGTGTTGTTAAGGGCTAAAATTCTAGCTAGTCTGTCTAAAATATCTAATGAGTGGTCGCCAATAAATTATAAGCTTTAGCAAGAGTTAGACTTTTAAGCATTTATTAAGGAGAATAAGAATTTGGTAAAGAGAGAGAAAAAGGCCTAGATTTCTATCTATTAAAGGGAGAGCACATTTCTAGCTCCCTTCTCCACCAGAGTCCAGAGGAAAAGAGAGCGAGACTGAGCGCCAGTCTCTTCCTTCCTCCTCCCACTAGCCCGCGTCACTTCCTGACTCCTGGTCTTGCCCTCAAAGACCTTCCCTTCATGGGCAGAACTCCTCTACAGTAAGTATCCAGCAGGTGGCGTTATTCCAATCGTTACAGTGTTTAGAACTGATATCAGGGGGAAAACCCTCCTGATGATGAGAGCTGCCCCAGAGGACAATGAGCTCCCTTGGGCAATGGCAGGTTCCCTTTTACTGGAGGTTGCTAAGCCAAGACTGGGTGACTACTTGTCAGGGATGATGGCAACCTGACATAGGCACTTGATAGTTTTTGAAGTCCCTCCCTGCTTTAAGGTTCTCTAAGTGTTACCCAGGGGCCCATTTGCACTTCCGAATATTTCCCTATAGTGGTTCTTGACATTCATGAACAAGCAGCCATCATCTTAGAAAGACCTTTACTTATAGGCAAAGGAGAACACTTGACACACAGTTGGAAGAAGAGAGTATCCAGCTAGCAGCCCTTGGGCAAGCAGGACACAGGAGGGAGAAGTCTATAGCTTGGGTCAATGCCCAGGGAGGCTAGACTTGGGTAAGGGGGATAGCAAAGTGGCAGGATTAGAACCTAGGAGCCTTGGAGGGGGACAACTAAAGAGTAGGGGCCTATTAGAAGGGTCAGCTGCAGTCCAAATATAAAACTTTGCCTATTTTTTTATTTCTCCCCAGAGACCAGCCACCCTTTCAGTCTCACAAGGTCATTCTTGTGGTCCCACTAGAACCTCAAGAGGGATTACTGGCTTAATCCTTGGAGTCAAATCACAGATAGGTCAGTGTCTATCCTGAAACTCATCTTTTTTTCACCATGTATGATGTGTGTGTGGCCCACATCTCATGAGAACATAAGCTCTTTAAAGATAAAGAAGAGGGAAAGAATGAGTATTTATGGAGTGCCTACCATGTGCCGGACACTTGCTAAGTGCTTTATAGACATCATCTCAAGTGTCTGAGGTCAGATTTGAACTCAGGTCCTCCTGAATCCAGGGCTGGTGCTTTATCCATGGATGAACAGTCTTGAAAAGGACTCAGCAAGCCCTCACATCAGAGGTGCTAGTCTTCTTTTAATACCTCATATACAGCGTGGCACATAGTAGGTGATATTATTGCTAACTGTTGTTGTTGCTGCTATTAACCATAGAATGTTGAGAACTTGAATGGGCCTTGAAACTTTGAATGTAGAATGTTAGAGTTGAGTAGGGTTATTATACATAGGACATAGAATATAAGAGATGGAAGGGGCCTCAAAACATCATACAAGTAATGTGAGATCTGGAAAGGACCTTAAAACATAGAATGTTAGAGTTCAAAGGGCACTTAAAATAGAACATAGAAAATCTGAGCTGGAAGATGCAATAGATTATTGACATTCACATATTAAGAAATGAAAGGCTCCTTAACACATAGAACATAGTATGTCAGAACTAGAAGGGGCATGAAAACTTAAAACATAGATGGTTAGAGCTGAAAGAGGTGTGAGACAAATGGCCATAGAACACTGAGAAATGGAAGAGAGCTTAAAATGTGAAACATAGAATATCAGAGGTGGTAAAGGTCTTAGAGTTGTTGTTTGTACTTCATTCTTGAAGAGGACCATGACCTCAGGAGGTGATGTCATGACTTGCAGTGAATTGGACTTAAGTGAGGGAGGGCTGTGCAAAGCCACTAACCTTACTCTCTTCTCCAGAATCATGTGGGTCCAGTGGCAAGATATATATCAGGGCGACTAGAGATGGCCTTGAATGTTTAAGGCAATTAGGATTAAGTGACTTGCCTAAGGTCACACAGCTAGTAAGTGTCAGGTCAGATTTGAACTGAGGTCCTCCCAATTTCAGGGTCAGTGCTCTATTCACTGTGCTACCTAGCTGTCCCAGGGGTCTTAGAGTATTAATTATAGATTGTTAGGAACAGGAAGAGATTTTAAAACATAGAATATAGAATATTAGAGATGAGAGGAGGCTTAAAAGACCAGAGGATCTTTGAGCTGGAAAGTCCTTTAAAACACAGAACATACAAAGTTGGAGATGGAAAAAGCCTTAAAAGGATATAGAATGAGGGGCAGCTAAGTGGTGCAGTTGATAGAGCACTGGCCCTGGAGTCAGAAGGACCCGAGTTCAAATCCAGACTCAGACACTTGACACTAGCTGTGTGACCTTGGGCAAGTCACTTAACGCCAATTGCCTCAAAAATGAAAAAAAAAAAAAAGAATATAGAATGTGAGAACTGGAAATAGCCTTAGAATATTGACCATAAATGTTTATAACTGGAAGGGAACTTTAAATATAGAAGATGGAATTTATAGTTGGAAGGGGCCTTAAAACACACAACATTGAGTGCCAGAGCTGGAAAGTGTTTTAAAATTTAAAACATAGAATGTCAGACCTGTGAGGGTCATTAGTCTATCAATCATAGAATTTAAGAACTGAAAGACTTTAAAACATAAAATATAGAATTTCAGAGATGAAAAAGGCCTTCAAGGTGCCTAAAACTATTATTTTTTGTCATGCTTTGGTTTTGTTCTAGGCTCATGGAGAACCTGTCTGGATTTCTCCATAGCACAAGAAAGTAAGGACCTAGAATCTGGGAGGAAAGGAGCTGACATGGTCAGAATTGCTAAAAATGGTGCTATGGAGTAGTCTCTCTCTCTCTCTTTAAATTAAATTTATTTATTTTAATTATATTTTCCAATTACATATAAAGCTATTTTTTTGAGTTTCAGATTTTTCTTCCTTCTCTCCCTGCCAGCACAGCAAGCAATTTGATATAGGGTATACATTACAATCATGTTAAACATATTTCCACATTAGTCATGTTGTAAGAGAAGAATCAGAACAAAAGGAAAAAAAATGCAAGAAATAATAAACAAGAATAACAACAAAATAACAACAAAAGTGAAAATATTATGCTTCAATCTGCATTTAGTTCTTTTTCTGAATGTGGAGAGCATTTTCCACCTTATGGTCTTTTGGCATTATCTTGGATCATTGCATGGCTGAGAAGAGTGAAGTCTATCACAGTTGATCATTACACAATGTTGTTGATACTATGTACAATGTTCTCTTGGTTCTGCTTATTTCACTGAGCATCAGTTCTTTTCAGATCTTTCTGAAATCCATCTGCTTGTCATTTCTTACAGCACAATATTATTCCATTACCTTCACATACCACATTTTGTTTAGCCATTCTCCAAATGATGAGCATGCCCTCAATTTCCAATTCTTTGCTCCCACAGAAAGAGCAGCTATAAACATTTTTGTACATGTGGGTCCTTTTCCCTTTTGTATGATCTCTTTGGGATATAGACCTAGTAGTGGTGTTGCTGGGTCAAAGGGTATGCACAGGGTTTTGGTTTTGTTTTTTTTGGTGAGGCAATTGGGGTTAAGTGACTGACCCAGGGTCACACAGAGAGTAAGTGTTAAGTGTCTGAGGCCGAATTTGAACTCAGGTCCTCCTGACTCCAGGGCCGGTGCTCTATCCACTGCACCACCTAGCTGCCCCTGTATGCACAGCCTTTTGGGCATGGCTCCAAATTGCTCTTCAGAATGGTTAGATCATTTTACAGCTCCACCAATAGTGCATTAGCGTTCCAATCTTGCCACATCTCTCCAACATTTATCATTTCCCTTTTCTGACATATTAGCCAATTGGATATGTGTGAAGTTGTATCTCAGAGTAGTTTTAATTTGCATTTCTCTAATCAGTAGTGATTGAGAATATTTTTTTTCATATAGCTGTAGATAGCTTTAATTTCATCATCTGAAAACTGCCTGTTCATATCCTTTAACCATTTCTCAATTGGGGAATGACATGTATTCTTATATATTTGATTCAATATATTTTAGATATGAGGCCTTTATCAGAAACACTGTAAAATTTGTTTCCCATCTTTCTGCTTTCCTTCTAATCTTTTTTGCATTGGTTTTGTTTGTGCAAAACCTTTTTAATTTAATGTAGTAAAAATGATCCATGCTATATTTCATAATGTTCTCTATATCATCTTCGGTCATAAATTCTTCCCCTCTCCATAGATCTGAAAAGTAAATCGTTCCTTCCTTTTCTAATTTGCCTATGGTATCACCCTTTATGTTTAAATCTTGTACCCATTTTGACTTTGCTTTGGCATATGGTATAAGATGTTGGTCTATGCCTAGTGTCTACTATACTATTTTCCAGTTCTCCCAGCAGTTTTTATCAAATAGTGAGTTCTTATCCCAGAAGTTGGAGTCTTTGGGTTTATCAAACAGGAGATTGCTATATTCATTTCCAGGGCCACTGTTTTATCCACTGTGCCACCTAGCTGCCCCCTGTCTACGTTATTTTATTTTTTTGGTGAGGCAATTGGGGTTAAGCGACTTGCCTAGGGTCACACAGCTAGTAAGTATTAAGTGTCTGAGGCCAAATTTGAACTCAGGTCCTCCTGACTTCAGGGCCGGTGCTCTATCCACTGCACCACCTAGCTGCCTCTGTCTACCTTATTTTAAATGGAGTTTCTTTTTTAATCTCTTGCTGCTGGACTTTATTGGTCATGTATAGAAATGCTGATGGTTTATGTGGGTTTATTTTATATCCTGCAACTTTGCTAAAGTTGTTTATTGTTTCAAGTAATTTTTAGTTGATTCTCTTGGATCTTCTAAGTATACCATCATATCATCTGCAAAGAGTGATAGTTTTGTTTCTTCCTTGCCTATTCTAATTACTTCAATTTCTTTTTCTTCTCTTATTGCTAAGGATAACATTTCTAGGACAATATTGAATAATAGTAGTGATAATGGACATCCTTATTTCACCCCTGATCTTATTGGGAATGCCTCTAACTTGTCCCCATTGCATATAATGCTTGCTGATGGTTTAAGATATTGTTTATTATCTTAAGGAAAGCTCTATTTATTGCTATGGTCAATAGTGTTTTTAATAGGAAAGAATGCTGTATTTTGTCAAAAGCTTTCTCAGCATCTATTGAGATAATCATATAATTTTGGTTAGTTTTGTTATTGATGTGGTCAACTACGTTGATAGTTTTCCTAATGTTGAACCAGCCCTGCATTCCCGATATAAATCCCACCTGGTCACAGTGTATTGTTGTGGTAATAAATTGCTGGAATCTCTTTGCTAATATTCTATTTAGAATTTTTGCATCAATATTCATTGGGGATATTAGTCTATAATTTTCTTTCTCTGTTTTTGTTCTTCCTGGTTTATGTATCAGCACCATTTTTGTCTCATAAAAGGAATTTGGTAGGATTCCTTCTTCACCTATTTTTCCAAATGGTTCATATAGTATTGGAATCAATTGTTCTTTAAATGTG
This sequence comes from Dromiciops gliroides, assembly GCF_019393635.1. Taxonomy (NCBI): domain Eukaryota; kingdom Metazoa; phylum Chordata; class Mammalia; order Microbiotheria; family Microbiotheriidae; genus Dromiciops; species Dromiciops gliroides. The sequence continues at coordinate 26,873,625 of NC_057867.1, read as the reverse complement.
TGGTAGAATTCACTTGTAAATCCATCTGGCCCTGGAAATTTTTTCTTAGGGAGTTCATTGATGGCTTGTTCAATTTCTTTTTCTAAAATAGGTTTATTTAAGGATTTTATTTCCTCTTCTGTTATTTTGGGCAGTTTATATTTTTGTAGATATTCATCCATTTCATTTATATCGTCAAATTTATTGGCATACAGTTGGGTAAAATAGCTCCTAATTATTGCTTTAATTTCCTCTTCATTGGTGGTGAGTTCACCCTTTTCATTTTTGATCCTGGTAATTTGGTTTTCTTTTTTCTTTTTTTGGAAAATAAAATTAACCAAAGCTTTATCTATTTTATTGTTGGGTTTTTTTCATAGAATTATCTCTTAGTTTTATTTATTACTTCTATAGTTTTCTTTCAGTTTTATTAACATCTCCTTTATTTTTTAGAATTTTCAATTTGGCATTTAATTGGGAATTTTAAATTTGTTCTTTTTCTAGCTTTTTTAGTTGCATGCTTAATTCTTTGCTCTCTCCTTTCTCTATTTTATTCACATAGGCATTTAGAAATATAAAATTTCCCCTAAGAACTGCTATGGTGGGGGCGGCTAGGTGGCGCAGTGGATAAAGCACTTGCCCTGGATTCAGGAGTACCTGAGTTCAAATCCGGCCTCAGACACTTGACACTTACTAGCTGTGTGACCCTGGGCAAGTCGCTTAACCCCCATTGCCCTGCAAAAAAAAAAAAAAACTGCTATGGCATCCCATAAGTTCTGATATGTTTTCTCATTATTGTCATTCTCTTGCATGAAGTTATTTATTGTTTCTATGATTTCTTGTTTGACCCACTCATTCCTTAGGATGAGATTATTTAGTTTCCAATTAATTTTTTGTCTATCTTTTCATGGCCCTTTATTACATATAATTTTTATTGCATCATGATCTGAAAAGGATGCATTTACTATTTCTGCCTTTCTGCATTTGACTGAGCTTTTTATGCACTAATACAAGATCAATTTTTTTGTATGTACCACGTACCACTGGGAAAAAGGTATATTATTTTCTATCCCCATTCATTTTTCTCCAAAGGTCCATCATGTTGAATTTTTCTAATTAAATTTAAATTAAATTTAATTTATTTCTATTAATTTTGTGGTTAGATTTATCTATTTGTGAGAGGGAGAGGTTGAAGTTATCCACTAATATAGTTTTGTTATCTATTTCTTCCTATAACTCATTTATCTTCTTCTCTAAGAATTTGGATGCTGTACTACTTGGTACATACATATTAAGTATTAATATTACTTCATTGTCTATGGTACCTTTTAGCAAGATGTAGTTTCCTTCCTTATCTCTTTGAATTAGGTCAATTTTTGTTTTTGCATTCTCTGAAATAATGATTTCTACCCCTCCTTTTTTGAATTTTAGTTGAAGCATAATATATTCTGCTCCAGCCTTTTACCTTTACTCTGTGTATATCTTTCTGTTTCAAATGTGTTTCTTGTAAACAACATATTGTAGGATTCTCATTTTTAATCTACTCTGCTATCTGCTTCCATTTTATAGGAGAGTTCATCCCATTCACATTCACACTTATGATTATTATGTATTATGTATTTCCCTTTTTGTACTTTTCTCTTTCCTTTCTCCCTGTACCTTCTCACTAGAATTTTGTTTTTGTTCACCTCAGTCTACCCTCCATTCTATCAGCCCTACCTCCTTTTTTCCTTTCCACTTTTACTTCCCTATAAGGTAAGATAAAATAGATGAGGGTAAGCTCAAAACAATGTTCACCCCTCCCTTCTTTCCCTCTATTATAATAGGTCTTTTGTGTTTCTTCATGTGATGTGATTGACCCCATTCTGCCTTCCCTTTCCTCTTCTCCCAGCATAATCCTTTTTGTTACCTCAAGTTTTTTTTTTTTAATTTAATTTTTTTTTATCGAGGCAATTGGGGTTAAGTGACTTGCCCAGGGTCACACAGCTAGTAAGTGTTAAGTGTCTGAGGCCGGATTTGAACTCAGGTACTCCTGACTCCAGGGCTGGTGCTCTATCCACTGCGCCACCTAGCTGCCCCAAGTTTTCTTTTAATATCATCTCGTCAGAATCAATTTATACCCATACCTTCTTTCTATGTGTACTCCTCCTATCTGCCTTAATCAAGATACAGTTTTCAAGAGTTACAAGTATCTTCTTCCCATATAGGGATAAACACATTTTAACCTTATTGAATAATATGTTTTTACCAACTTTTACCTTTTGGTGTGTCTCTTGAGTCTTGTATTTGTAGATTGGATTTTCTATTAATTTCTGGGGTTTTCATTAGGAAAGTTTTACAGTCCCCTATTTCATTGAATGCCCATCTTTGCCCCTGAAAGATTATGCATAATTTTGCTGGGTAGTCCATTCTTGGTTGTAATCCCAGTTCCTTTGACCTCCAGAATATCGTATCCCTCTGATCCTTTAATGTTGAAGCGGCCAAGTTCTATGTAATTCTAATCGTTGTTTCTTGCTATTTAAATTGTTTCTTTCTGGCTGTTTACAGTATTTTCTCCTTTACTTGATAGTTCTGGAATTTAGCTACAATATTCCTTGGAGAGTTTTCCTTTTAGGATCTCTTTCAGGAGTTGATCTGTGAATTCTTTCAGTGACTAATTTTTCCTTTGGTTGTAGGACATTGGGGCAGTTCTCCTTGATAATGTCCTGAAATGTGCTATCTGGGCTCTTTCTTTCAACATGATCCTCAGGTAGTCTGATTATTCTTATATTGTACCTCTTGGATCTATTTTCCAGGTCTGTTGTTTTTCTGTTTTCTGCTACTTTTATATTCTTTTGATTTTGCTTTACTTCTTCCTGTTGTTTCACTGAGCTTCCATCTACTTAATTCTGATTCTTAGGGAATTATTCTCCTTTTCCAATTTTCCAATTGTATTTTTTTTTTTTTTGCTGGGCAATGGGGGTTAAGTGACTTGCCCAGGGTCACACAGCTAGTAAGTCAAGTGTCTGAGGCCAGATTTGAACTCGGGTACTCCTGAATCCAAGGCCGGTGCTTTATCCACTGCGCCACCTAGCCGCCCCCCTCCAATTGTATTTTTAAGGGATTATTTTATTTTTAAAAGCTATTGATTTTCTCTTGCATAACTGTCATTTCTTTTCTCAATTTTTCTTCTACCTCTCTTATTTGGTTTATAAAATCCTTTTAAAACTCTTCCAGGGGGGCTTTTTGGTCTCAAGACCAATTCTTCTTCCACTTTAAGGCTTTACATGTAGGCGTTTTATCATTATTGTCTTCCTCTGAGTTTATGTGTTGATCCTCCCTGTCACTACAGTAACTCTCATTGGTGATGGTTCTTTTTTGTTTTCACCTCTTTTTATGCCTTTTAAGGTTGAGTTCTGTTCCTGGGGTACAGTGTGCACTGTCCAGAGCTACTTTTTCTGGGGACTGGGGGCCAAGTCACAAGCTTTCTGCTCTGAGGCATCAGCAGCTTGTGGCTTCTCACTGCATTGGAGTGGCCCAGCTTAGTTGGAACTGTTGGGTAGCTGATACCCCAGCTTGCAGATTGCCTTCTGTGTTAGGGTTAGAGGCCTCATAATTAGTCTGCTGTGCCAGTAGCTTGCTGGGCTAGGATTACAGGTCCTCAGCTGCTGATATGTGCTGTGACTAAGAACATTTTGCTGGCTCCCCCAGACATCCTCTGTGCTGATCTGTGCTTTCCTTTTACCCAGATGAAACAGATCTTTCCTGGAAAATCTTCTAGGTTATTTTAAGTCAGAAGATTGTTTTGCTCCATTTTTTTCTTTGAGGTTTTGCTGCTCCAGAATCTGTTGAGAGGCTTAATTTAGTGTTGTTTCTAAGGAAAATTTAGGAGAGCTCAGTCATCTTCCTGGTTTCACTCCACCGTCTTGGCTCTGTCTCTGGAACTGGCCTGAAACTATTGACCCTAGAATGTTAGAACTAGAAGTAATGTTAAAATGTAAGAGATATAAGGGGCATTAAAACCTATTACAGCAAATCTCAGAATTGGAAGATAGATAAAAAATAAGTCAGAGAATATGTGAGCTGGGACAGGTCTTAGCTTATGAACATTTGAATATTATGAAGTGGAAGGGACCATAAAATATAAAACCTAGAATGTTAGAGTTGGAAAGGACCTCAGATAACTAAAGATAGAATGTTTAAAACTGGAAAGTAACTCAAAATAGAGAACATAGGATGTCACAATTGGTAGGTGGCCAAAAAGTAGAACAGAGAATATCAGAGCAGGAAGGTATTATAGAATATTGACCATAAAGTTTTAAGAACTGGGAAAGAGTTTAAAATAAAGAATAAAGGATCTCAGAGCTGGAAGAGGTCTCAGGCCATTGACTAGAGACCATGAAATATTCAGTCTGGAGGAGGGCCTAAATCAAAGAACATAACATATCCCAATTGGAAAAGACTTAAAATATAAAAGATAGACTATCTGGGATGTAAGGGTCCTTATACTATTGATTATTGATTGGTAAGAAATGGAAGTGAGTTTTTTATATAGAAAATACAATTTCAGGGGGAAGCTAGGTGGCACTTCAGTGGATAGAGCACAGGCCCTGGATTCAGGAGGAACTCAGTTCAAATGCAGCCTCAGGCACTTGACACTTACTAGCTGTGTGACCCTGGGCAAATCACTTAACCCTCATTGCCCAGCAAAAAACCAAAAACAACAGAAAAGAAAATTTCAGACCTGGAAAGGGCCTTAGACTATTTACTAAAGAAGGTTTAGAACTGAAAACACCTGCAAAATATGCAACATAGAAGACTATAAAGGAAAAGGGGCTTTAAAACATAGAACAGAAAATGGGGTCTTCAGCAATAGGTTGTTAAGAAGTGGAATGGTTTTTAAAATACAGAAAACAAAATGTTAGAGCTGGAAGGGACCTTAAATGATCAATTATAGAATGTTGAGCACTGCAAAAGACCTTAAGACAAAAAATAGAGTTCCAGTGCTCTGAGAGAACTTAAAGATAGAGCATCAAATATCAGAACTAGAAGGGGGTATAGACTATTGACATCAGAATGTTATGATGTCAAAGGACCGTTAAAACATAAAAGAGAGATGGTCTGAACTAGAAGAGGATTTAAAGGACATAACATAGAATGATAGACCCGAAAGGAGCCTTAAAACATAGAACATGGAATGGCACAATGAATAAAGCACCGGCCCTGGAGGACCTGAGTTCAAATCCGGCTTCAGACCCTGGGCAAGTCACTTAACCCTCATTGCCCTGAAAACAAAAACAAAAACATAGAACATAAAATTTCCATTCTGGAAGGGACCTTATTACAAGTTGAGATGTAGAATGTTTTTTGAAATCTAGAATTGAGAAGGTCAGAATAGGAAAGGCCCTTAAAAGATGGAACATAGAACATGAAAAAGGAAGGAGTCCTCAGTTATCAACAATAAAATTTGATGTAATGGAAAGGTCCTTTAGAAAAACAAAAATAGAGGACCACATTTAGAAAGGTCCTTAGATGGTCAGACATAAGAACTGGAGGGGACCTTAAAACAGTTGAAATAGAAGGACAGAAGTGAAATGGATATTAAAATATGCATGATAGAATGTCGGAGCTGGAAGGGGCCTTGGATGAATGATTGTAGAATGTGAAGAACAAGAAGGCACCTTAAAATAGAGACCAGAGAACAGAAGAACTGGAAGGAACCTTAGACTATTGGACATAGAATGTTTAAAACTGGAAAGACCTTTAAAATAGAGGACATAGAATATCAGAGCTAGAGGGTCTTTTAGGCTATTGGCCAGAGAATGTTTAGAACGGGAAGGACCCTTAAAATATAGACTTTAGCATGTCAGCGCTAGAATAATCCTTAGATTATCGACCATAGAATGTTTAGATCTGAAAAGAACCTTAAAGTAAAGACCAAAGAATGTTTAGAAATGAAAGACCCTTTAAAATAGAGAAAATGAATGCTTAGAACTAGAAGGAACCTTAAAATTGAGAACACAGAATGTCAGACCTGGAATGATCTGTTGGCCATAAAATGCTTAGGACTTGCAGGAAGTTTAAAATAGAGACTCATAGAATATCAGAGCTGGAAGGAACGTTAAAGTAGAGAACATAGTTTAGAACTGGAAGGATGTTTAAAACAGAGAACATAGAATGTCAGAACTGGAAGGACCCTTAGGCTATTTATGATAGAATGTCTAGAACTGGAAGGACCCTTAAAATAGAGAACATAGAATGCTTAAAACTAAAAAGGAACTGTAAAATAGAGAAAATAGAATGTTTAGAACTAGAAGGAACCTTAAAATAAAGAACATAGAATGTTTAGAACTGAAAGACACCTGAAAATAGAGACCATAGAAGGTTAGAGCTAGAAGGAACCTTAAGCTATTGGCTGTAGAATGTTTAGAATTGGAAGGGCCTTTAAAATATAGCATATGAAATGTGAGAGCTACAAGGACCATATTAATATTAATAGGCTATTGACCATAGGATGTCTAGGACTGGAAGGATCCTTAATATATAGAACATAAAGGGTTTAGAACTGGAAGAAACCTTAAAATAATAAACATGAAATGTTTAGGTCTAGAAGGACCTTTAAATACAGAAGATAGAATGGCATAGCTCAAAGGACTCTTAGACTATTAACCATAAAATTCTTAGAATGTAAGGGCATTTAAAATAGAGAACATAGAATGTTTCAAATTGGATGGAACTTTCAAACAAAGAACATTGAATGTTTAGAACTGAAAAAACCCTTAAAATAGAGAAAATAGAACATTAGAGCTGGAAGGACCCTTCAACCATTGGTGCTAGAGTGTTTGGAATTGAAACTAAGCTTAAAACTAAAGCAAACAAACATATATTATTTAGAACCAGAAGAAATTTTAAATTGAAACCATAAAATGTCAGAGCTGTAAGGACACCTAGATTATTTGCCATAAAAGTTTTAGAACTGGAAGAAACTTTAGAATAGAAAATGTAGAATGTTTAGAATGGAAAGGAATCTTAAAATACAGAACATTGAATGCCAGAGCTCAAAGAACCCTTAGATGATTGACCATAGAAAATTTAGAACTGGAAGGACCTTTAAAATAGAGACTATAGATTTCCAGAGCTGGGAAGAACCTTCAAATAGAGAAAATAGAATATATGAATTGAAATTACCTTTAGACTATTGAACATCGAATGTTTAGAAGTGGAAGTAATTTTGAAATAGAGAACATAGAATGTTTAAAACCAGAAGGAACCTTAAAATATGGAACATAGCATGTCAGACTTTGAAGGACTTTTAGAGTAGATATCTTAGAATATTTATAAATGAAAGGAACTTTAAAATAGAAAACATAGAACGTCAGAGCTGAAAGGAGCTTTAGATTATTAGGTATAGAGTATTTAGAACTGGAAGGATAGTTAAAGTAGAGATCATAGAATGTCAGAGTTGGAAAGACCATTAGACTATTAACCATAGAATATTTAGAACTAGAAGGAATATTAAAATACAAAACACAGAATGTTTAAAACAGGATGGAACCTTAAAATAGAGAAACAGAATGGCAGAGTTGGAATTACCCTTACATTAGTGACCACAAGATGTTTAGAACTAGCAGAAACTTTAAAATACAGAATATAGAATATTTGGACTCAAAGGGCACTTAGACCATAGAATGTTTAGAACTGGAAGGACCCTTAAAGTTTAGAACATAGAACATTTAATATTAGAAGAAACTTTAAAACAAAGAACATAGAATGTTTAGAAGTAGAAGAAACCTTCAAATAGAGAACATAGAATACCAGGGCTCAAAGGACCCTCAGACTATTTGCTATAGAAAGTTTAGGACTGGAAGAACCTTTAAAATCAAGAATATTGAATATTAGAGCTAAAAGGACCTTTAGATTATTGGCCATGGAATGTTTAGAACTTAAAGCATCCTTAAAATATTGACTGTAGAATGTTGTAGCTGGAAGAACCCTGAGATGATTGAATTTAGAATGTTTAAAATGGGAAGAACACTTAAAATACAGAATGTAGAATGTCAGATCCAGAAGGACCCTTAGAATATTGGTCATAAAATGTTTAGAACTGGAAGGAATTTTTAAATAGAGAACATAAAATGTTTAGATCTTGAAGGAATCGTAAAATAGAAACCATAGAATGTTAGAGCTGGAAGTATGCCTGGACTATCGGCTATTGAAGTTTTAGAGATAGAAGGAACTTTAAAATAGAAAACATAGGGTGTTTAGAACAGAAATGAACCTTAAAATACAAAACACTGAATGTCAGGGCTCAAAGAACCCTTAGATTACTGATCATAGAAAGTTTAGAAATGGAAAGACCTTTAAAACAGAGCATAGAAAATGTCAGAACTAGAAGGACCTTATGACTATTGACCATAGAATGTTTAGAAATGGAAAAACACTTAAATAGAAAACAAAGAATTTTTAGAACTTAAAGGAACCTTAAAAATATAGCATGTAGAATGTAAATGCAAGGACCCTTAGAATATTAACCATAAAATGTTTAGAACTAGAAGGGCTTTTATAATTATAATTACAAAAAAAAAACAAACCATAAAATGTCAGACCTGGAAGGACCCTAAAACTATTGGTCAAAGAATATTTGGAACTTGAAGGAACCTTTAAAAAGTACATAGAATGTTTAAAACTGAAGGGAACCTTAAAATTAAGACCACAAAATGTAAGAGCTGGAAGAACCCTTAGAGTAGTAACTATAGAATATTTAAAATGGGAAGGAATCTTTAAATAGAGACCATAGATTGTCAGAGCTAGAAGGAACATTAAAATAAAGAATATCAAATATCAGAGTGGGAAAGACACTTAGACTATTGAACATAGAATGTTTAGAACTGTAAGGAACTTTAAAAGAGAAAACATGGAATGTTTAGAACTGGACGCAATTTTAATGTAGAGAAAGTAGAATGCCATATCTGGAAGGACACAGACTATTGAACATAGAATATTTACTATTGAAAGGTACCCTAGGGGGTAGCTAGGTGGTGCTACAGCGGATAAAGCACCAGCCCTGGATTTAGGAAGACCTGAGTTCAAATATGGATTCAGACACTTGACACTTACTAGCTGTGTGACCCTGGGCAAGTCACTTAATCCTCATTGCCCTGAAAGAAAAGGAAAGGTACCCTAAAATCCGGAGCATAAAATGTTTACAACTTGAAGGAATCTTAAAAAAGAGAACATAGAATTTCAGAGCTGGAACAACCCTTAGCAGAATCATGATAGAACATTTAAATCTAGAAGGAACATTAACATATATATTAAAGAATGTTTAGAATTAGAAGGAACCTTACAATATGGATGATGGAATGTCTGAGCTGGAAGGACCCTTAGACTATTCACAATGGAATGTTTAGAACTGGAAGGACCCTTAAAATATAGAACATAGAATTTTCAGAACTGGAAGTAACTTTAAAATAGAGAACCCAGAATGTTTGGAACTGCAAGTGAACTTAAAATAAAGAACACAGAATGTCATAGCTAAAAGGTCTTTTGGACTATTGTCCATAGAATGTTTAGAACTGGAAGGAATCTTATAATAATAAGCACAGAATGTTTAGCACCCAAAGGAGCCTTAAAATATAGACCACAGAATATAACAGCTGAAAGGACTCCTAGACTATTGGCCATAGAAATGTTAGATCTGGAAGGACTCTTAGAGGAAAGACCATAAAATGTTTAAAACTGGATGAAAACTTAAAATACAAAACATAGAATATTGTAGCTGGATGGACCTCTAGACTATTGGCTACAGAATGTGTAGAACTGGAAGGACCCTTAAAATATAGAACATAGAACGTTTAGAAATGCAATGAATTTAAAATAGAGAACGTTTAATGAATAGACCCAGAAAGAACCTTAAAATAGTGAACATATAATGTTAGAGCTGGAAGGACCCTTAGACTATTGGCCATAGAATGTTTAGACCTGGAAGGAACCTTAAAATAAAGAACATGGGGGCAACTAGGTGGTACAGTGGATAAAGCACTGGCCCTGGATTCAGGAGGACCTGAGTTCAAATCCGACCTCAGACACTTGACACTTACCAGCTGTGTGACCCTGGGCAAGTCACTTAACCCCCATTGCCCCACAAAAAAAAATAAAGAACATAGAAATTGAGAAATGGAAAGAACATTATAATAGAGAACATAGAATGTTTAGAACTGTAAAGACCCTAAAAATAGAACATAGAATGTCAGAGTTAGATAGACCATTAGAGTATTAACCAAAGAATGTTTAGAACTAGAAGGAACCTAAAAATTGAGAACATAGAATGTCAAGTGGAAGCAAATTTAAAATAGAGAGCATAGTATTTCAGAATTAGGAGGACCCTTAGACGTTGGCCATAGAACGCTTAGAACTTGAAGGCATATTAAAATAGAAAAACATAGAATGTTTAGAACTGGAGGGAACCTTAACACAGAAAACACAAATGTCAGAGCTAGAAGGACACTAAGACTACTGGATATAGAATGTCTGGAACTAGAATGAACTTTAAAATATGGAACATAGAATGTTTCGAACTGGAAGGAATCTTAAAACAAAAAATAGAATGTTTAGAAGTGAAAGGAATTTTAAAATATAGAACATTCAATGTCATAGCTGGAAGCATCCATAAAATACTGACCATAGAATATGTAGAACTGAAAAGAATGTTAAAATTGAGACAACAGAATGTCAGAGCTGGAAGGAGTTTAAATTGTTTAGAGCTGTAAGGAACCTTAAAAATACAGACCTTTAGAATTATTAGAACTGGAAGGAGCCATAGAATATTGACCACAGAATGTTAAGAACTTGAAGACTCCATAAAATATAGAATATAGAATTTTAGAACTCTACGGAATTTTAAAATAGAGAATACAATGTGTTTAGAACTGGAAGCAATCTTAAAATAACAAAGAATGTCAGAACAGAAAGGACCCTTTGATTATTGGCCATAGAATGTTTAGAACAAAAAGGACACTTCAAATAAAGAACAAAGAATGTTCAGAACTGAATGGAACTTTAAAATGTAGACCGTGGATTGTCACAGGTGTCAGGACCTATAGACTATTGACAACAGAAAATTTAGAACTGGAAAGAATTTTAAAATAAAGAACAGAGAATGTAAGAGCTACAAGGACCATAGAATGGTTAGAACTAGAAGAAAACCTAAAATTGACAATATAGAACGTTGGTGCTGGAAGGACTTTTAGGCCATTGACGGTAGAATGTTTAGAAAGGGAAGAAACCAAAAAATAGACAACATAGACTGCTTAGAACTAGATGGAACTTTGAATTAGAGAACACAAAGTGTTTAGAAAAAGAAGGACCCATATAGAGAAAACACAGAATGTTTGGAACAGGAAGGACCCTTAAAATACCGAATATCGAATGATTAGAACTGGAAAGAATCTAAAAAAAAAGATGATAGAATGTCAGATCTGCCAGGACACTTAGAATATTGACCATAGAATGGCTAGAACTTGAAAGAACCTTAAAATGGGCCACACAAAATGCCAGGTGGAAGTATTTTTAGGCCATTGACAATAGAATGTTTAGAACTAGAAGGAATTCCAAAATAGAAAACATAGAATGTTTAGAACTAAAGGAACTTCAAATTAGAGAACATAGAATGTTTAAAACAGGAAAGTTCCCTAAAATACAGAACTTTGAATGTTTAGAATTGTAAGGAAACTTAAAATATGAATACAGAATACTTAGAACAAGAAAAGCCTTTAAATACAGAAGATAGAATGTTTAGAATTAGAAGTAACTTTAAAATAGAGAATGTAGAATATTTAAAACTGGAAGAGCCATTAAAATAGGGGGGAAAAGAATACCAGAGCTAGAAGGACATTTTGATTATTGACCATAGATTGTTTTGAATTGGAACAACCCAAAAATAAAGAACAGAGAAGAAACTTAAAATAGAGAATGTAGAATGCTTAAAACTAAAAGAACCTTTAAAGAAAAAACAGCAAATGTTTGGAATTGAAAGGAACTTTAAAATAAAGATCATAGAATGCTAAGAACTGGAAGAACACTCAAAATAGACAAGAGAGAAAGTCAGAACTTGAAGGACTATTTTAAAAACTATTAACCATGGGTTGATTAGAATTGGAATGACTCCTAAACTAGAGACCACAGAATGTATAGAATTTGAAGGACCTATAGAGAAAATAGAATGGTTAGAACAGGAAGGAACATGAAAATAGAGAATATAGAATATTTAGAAATTAAAAGAACTTTAAAATGGAGATCAAAAAGGTTTAGCACTATCAAGAACATTAAAATAGAAAAACAGAATGTTTAGAACTAGAAGAATCTCAAAAATAGACCATAGAGAATGTCAGAAATGGAAGTTCTTTGAGATTATTGATACTAGAATGTTTAGAAGTGAATGGAACCACAAAAGAGAGAAAATAGAAATTATAGAATTGGAATGAACTTTAGCGAAGATAGAATGTTTAAAAAATGAATGATACATAAATGGAGAATATAAAATTCATAGGAATTCATAGTAAAGATGATAAAATGCAGAGCTACACGGACCATTAGAATATTGACAATAGAATGGTTAGAACCAGATTAAACATAAAATGAACCACACAGAATGTGAAAGGTAGAAAGGTTTTTAAAACATGAATAATCAAATGTTTAGAGCTGCAAAAAACAAACAAACTTTAAATTCACGAACATAGAAAGTCTAAAACAGGAAGGAACCCTAAGATAGAGAATATAGTATATATAGAACTGAAGATTCTTCTCTCTCTCTCTCTCTCTCTCTTTTTTTTTTAGGTAATGGGGGTTAAGTGACTTGCCCAGGGTCACACAGCTAGTAAGTGTCAAGTGTCTGAGGCCGGATTTGAACTCAGGTACTCCTGAATCCAGGGCCGGTGCTCTATCCACTGCGCCGTCTAGCTGCCCCTAAAACTGAAGATTCTTACAAGAGAGAGTATAGGATGTTTAGAACTAGTAAAACCTGTAAACAGAGAACAAAGAATCTTTAAAATTGGAAGGAAAAACTTTGAAATAGAGAACCTAGAATGTCTAGAAATCAAATGAACTTTTGAATAAAGAACATAGAATGTTGAAAACTGATAAGAACTTTCAGAGATCATAGAATGTTAAGGACTGAAAAAAGGCTTAAAATAGAAAAGAATGTCATATCTGGAAGGTCTTTTAGATCTTCGACAAAAGAATGTTTAGGACTGCAAGGGAGAGTGACATAGAGTACATAGAATGTTTAGAACTTGAAGGATACTTAAAATAGAGAATATAGAATGCTTAGAACTAGAAAGAATGCTGAAACAGTGAGCATAGAATGTTTACAACTGGAAGGAACCCCCAAATAGAGAATATAGAATGCTTAGAATTGGATAGAAACTTAAAATAGATAATGCAGAATATATAGAATTAGAAAAACCTATAAAAAGAAAATATAGAATGTTGAGGATTGGAAGGAAATTTAAAAGAGATCATAGAATGTTCAGAAGTAGAAGAACTTAGCTATTCTCAGCAATACAATGATCCAAGCTAACTCTGAAGGACTTATGAAGAAAAATGCTCTCCATCCCCAGAGAAAGAACTAATGGTATCTGAGTACAGATTGAAGCATACTTTAAAAAAAGAAAACTTTATTTGTTATTTTTAAATTTTTTCTTGAGTTTTTTTATCTGTTTTCTTTCACAACATGACTAATATAGAAATGTTTTTCATGACTGCACCTATACTGAATTACTTTCCTTCTCAATGGAGTGAGGAAGGAGAGAATTTGGAACTCAAAGTTTTATTTTTTATTTTTTCTCATTTTACAATTACCTTTATTTTTGCTTTTTTTTTTTTGGTAGGCAATGGGGGTTAAGTGAGTTGCCCAGGGTCACACAGCTAGTAAGTGTCAAGTGTCTGAGGCCGGATTTGAACTCAGGTACTCCTGAATTCAGGGCTGGTGCTTTAACCACTGCGCCATCTAGCTGCCCCCTACCTTTATTTTTAAAATAAAAAGTATTTTATTATTTTCCAGTTACATGTAGAGATAGTTTTCAACATTTGTTTTAATAAGATTTCTAGTTTCAGATTTTTCTCCCTCCCCCCTCCCCAAGACAGCAAGTAATCTGATATAGGTTATATATGTATAATAACATTAAACATATTTCTGCATTAGTCATGTTATAAGAGAAGAATAAGAGCAAAAAGGAAAAACCTAAAAAAGAAAAACAACACCACCAAAACCAAAAGAAATAGTATGGTTCAGTCTGTATCCATATTCCATAGTTGTTGTTTTTCTGGATTTGGGGCACCTTTTCCATCATGAGTCCTTTGGAACTTTCTTGTACCGTTGTATTTGTGAGAAGAATCTAGTCTATACAGTTGGAACTCAAAGTTTTAAAAGTAAATGTCAAAAATTATTTTTATATGTAATTGGGGGGGAAATAAAAAATTAAATAAAAAAAGATATAGGAAGGGAACTTAAATTATAGATAGAGCTGGAAGGATTCTTTTATTTCTTTTTTTTTTTGTGGGGCAATGAGGGTTAAGTGACTTGCCCAGGGTCACACAGATAGTGTCAAGTGTCTGAGGCTGGATTTGAACTCAGGTCCTCCTGAATCCAGGGCCAGTGCCTTATCCACTGCACCACCTAATTGCCCCCAAGCTGGAAGGATTCTTTTTTTTTGGTGAGGCAATTGGGGTTAAGTGACTTGCCCAGGGTCACACAGCTAAGTGGTAAGTGTCTGATGCCGGATTTGAACTCAGGTCCTCCTGAATCCAGGGCCAGTGCCTTATCCACTGCACCACCTAATTGCCCCCAAGCTGGAAGGATTCTTAACACTTAGAATGTTAGATCTGGAAGAAACCTTAAAACACAGAACATAGAATATGAAAGCTTAAGGGAGTCTTAGAAAAGGGGTGTCAGATTCAAATATAAATGAGGACACTAAGCCAAACATAAAGATTCCTGTGAACTGAATGGTGACTTAGAAAACCATGCTTTTACATTATCTATGTTCCATTATATTTTTATTTTATTTTGTGAAATATTTCCCAATTACATTTTAATTTGGTAACCCTTTGGGGCCACAGTTGGTGGGACAGGATGTTGGACACCTCTGCCTTAGTAACTTGATCATAGAGTATTCAAAACTGGAAGGAATATACAAATATAGAAAATATAATGTCAGATCTTACAGAGACCTTAAAACGCAGAGTTTCAGATCTCTAAGAGGCCTTGGACTACTGAATATAGATTGTCAGATTTTTGTTGTTGTTCAGTTGTTGTTTTATTCTTTTTTTTTTTAAGTGAGGCAATTGGGGTTAAGTGACTTGCCCAGGGTCACACAGCTAGTAAGTGTTAAGTGTCTGAGGCCGGATTTGAACTCAGATCCTCCTGACTCCAGGCCCGGTGCTCTATCCACTGCGCCCCCTAGCTGCCCCCAGTTGTGTTTTATTCTTTGTGATCCTATTTGGGGGTTTCTTGGCAAAGATACTGGAGAGGTTTGCCATTTCCTTCTCCATCTCATTTTGCAGATGAGGAAACTGAGGCAAACAGGGTGAAAGTGACTTGCCCAGGGTGACACAGTTGGTAAGTGTATGAAGTCAGATTTGAACTCAGGCAGAGTAGTCTGACTTTAGGCCTGGCACTCTAACCCTTGTGCCAGAAATGTCAGAGTTCAAAAATGCCTTTTAACACATAAAATAGAAAATGTTGGAGCTCAAAGGTCACTCAGATGATTAATTATGGAATGTTAACTAGAAAGAATATGAACATATGAAAAATAAAATGTTTGAGCTGCAAGGTGCCTTAGACTACTGAGCATAGAAATTTAGAACCAGAAGAGGAATGAAAACATAAAATATAAAACATCAGAGTTGGAAGGGGGTCTTGAAACAGAGAATATAAAGACTGTTAGAGCTGGGATGGCTGTCGGACCATTGACTATGGAATGTTCTGAACAGAAACAAGACTTGAAATACAGGAAATACGATGTCATAGTTGGAAGAAGATTAAAAAATGAAATGTAGAATGTCAGAACTGAAAGGAACTTTAAAAGAAGAAACAGAGAATGATAGAGTTAGAAGGCATTTCAAAACAGAAAATACAGCGACAGGCTTAGAAGGGGCCTTGAACTATTCACCATGTTAAGAATGTTAAGAATATCAAGAAATCACAAGGCATCTTGAAATATAGAAAATGAAATCTCAAAGCTGAAAGGGCCCAGAATACCAGCCACTGAATGGCAAGATCTAGAAGGGAAATGAAAAAATAGAAAATCTATTGTCAGAACTGGAAGGGCATTTAAAATATAGAACATAGAAGGTCAAACCTGGAAGGGGTCTTAGGTTATACACAATAGCGACTTAAGAACTGGGAATGATATAAAAATGTAGACTATCGAATGTCGGACAGAGGGAGGACTTAAAACATCAAACATTATGTGTCTGAGTAAGAAGGAACTTTAAGACTTCGACTACAGGAGGGCTAAATTGTAAGGTCCCCTAAACATGCTTGAGTTGTTTTTCAGTTATTTTTGACTCTTTATGACTCCACTTGGGCTTTTTTTTTTTTAGTGAGGCAATTGGGGTTAAGTGACTTGCCCAGGATCACACAGCTAGTAAGTGTTAAGTGTCTGAGGCCGGATTTGAACTCAGGTACTCCTGACTCCAGGGCCAGTACTCTATCCACTGTGCCACCTAGCTGCCCCCTACTTGGGCTTTTCTTAGCAAAGACACTGGAGTGGTTCACCATTTCCTTCTCCAAACATAGAACATAGATTTTTCTCAATTGGAATGGGCATTAGATTATTAGATATAGAAATTTGTTAAATAAAGGAAGGTTAGTTCAAATATAGAACATGGAATCTGAGGAATGGAAGGGGCTTTAAAAATTGAAAATAGGAGGTGAGAGATGTTAAAGAGCTTAAAGAATAGAACATGTCAGAGTCAAGAGCAGCCTTACAAATAGAACATAAAATGTCACTGTTAGAAGTTGGCTAAAATATAGAATAGAGAATGTCAGAAAGAATGAATAATATCAAACCTAGAATGTTTAGAACATTTAGAAGGGGCCTTAAAAACACAGAAAGAGAATGTCAAAGGAGGAAGGGGGCTTAGACAAGAGAAAATTTAATTTTAAGTAAGATTAACACAGTATTTTATAGCAGAAAGGATCATAAAACATAGAACAAAGAATGCCAGAAATGAAAGGAGTCTCAGAACACTGATCATAGCATATTTATAATTGTAAAGGATCTTAAAACATAATCCATAGAAGGTCAGATCTGGAAGAAACTTTCAAATATTGAACATAGAATGTTTAGAATTGGAGAAGTCCTTGAGAAAAAGTATTGAAAATGTCATATCTGGAAAGATTCTTACTCTGTCAATCTTAAGTACTAGAAAGGAACAGAAAATTTATAACATAGAATTTTAGAGCTAAAAGGGCTTAAAACAAAGGAGAGAGAATGTTAGAATTGAAAAGCATTTATTGACTGTAGGATGTTTGGAATTGGAAAAATCCTTAATATATAGAAACTATAATGTCAGAAATGGTATTATGCCCCCAAAATAGAACCAAGAATGGAAGAGTTGGAATGTGGCCAAATATAGAAAATATTGAACCCCCAAACTGGAAACTACTTTCAAATACTGAACATAAAATGTTTAAAACAAGAAGTCTTGAAACATGTTATATAGTATGTCAACTAAAGAGCCTTGGATGATTTACTATTGTTTTTCTTCAGTTGTTTTTCAGTTGTGTCTGACTCTTTGTGACCATATTTGGGGTTTTCTTGGCAGAGGTACTGCACCACCTAGCTGCCCAGATAATTTAGTACAGAAAATGAAGTATTAGAAATACCCTTCAAATGTAGAACACAGAATCTTAGAAGTAAAAGAAGCTTAAACCATAGAACATAGAATATCAGAATTGCAACTGAACTTAGAATCGTGACCATAAAATATTTAGAAGTATTAAGGGACTCTTAAAAATTAGAAAACAGAATGCCTTTAGCTGGAAGTTGCCTTAGAGAATACGTAATATAACTTCCAATTTGGCAGGTGGATAAAGTTATAGAACACAGAATACCATAATATGAAGGAATCTAGACTATAAACCATAGATTCTTTAGAAGGGAAATGTGCTTTATCACGTAATATGTTGAATGTCAGGTCTGGAAGGGGCCTCAGAAAATGGAGTCTAGAATGTTCAGTATTGGAAGGAAGCTTAAGATTTAGAACATTTAATTTTATAGATAAAAGGGCTTAATGTAAAGAATATAGAATGTGAGAGCTTCAAAGAGATTTATAGTGTCGATCATAGAATGTATAAAACTGTCATAATATTAATTTTTAGAGAATGTTTCAATTTTTATTTTTATTATATGTTTCATGCATAACAACTAAGATTCTGAATTCCCTTAGACATGTTTTTGAGATCACTCGATGTCTGATTTGATTATTAGCAAAGCTATTTAAAGTAGTGTTAAGCTCAATTTTGTAGGAAACTTTCCCAGCTGATTCTTTAGCATCTACATCTGAAAGACTTTCACTCCACAACTAAACCCAGAGGACATCCCAAGAATCATCTGAGAAAAGACTTCCAAAGACTTAAATGGACATTTTTCTGTTCTCCTTTTCCCCATACACTGTTTATAATGTCCATATACTAAAGGGGAGTGCCCCTTTAGCCTTTGTCAATGTGTCGTTCAAATTTCTTTTCTCTCTTTTCATTCCCTTTGCAATTGTTAGTCATAAGTATCTGTAATGTTATTGCTTCATTAAGGAAACAATGTTTCTTAATGAAGCACAGGGGGAAATGTGAGAAAATAATGGGATTTGGCAGATACTCAAAGGCTCACCAGGAGATTAATCTAAACTGATTGAATTAAGTGAGAGTGATTGACTTTGCTGATTAGCCTACTTCAAGTTAATTAGATTGTAACCACACCTGGCTGGCCCTTAAGGAGGTATTGTTCTCAGAAGCTAAGGACTTTGAACTGAACTCAAGACCACTTTCAAGTCCAGTGAACCAATGGATTTGGATGACACCTACCAGTCAACTTGAAGCAGTGTTTAAGGACCACCTCTGCTCCAGTCCTATAAAGAGCTTCCACACTCAGTTTGAGAGGGGGTTCATGGTTGAGGCAGGCTTGTGGTGGAGGACTTGAGGAAGAACCCGACCATACTGGAACTCTAGGTTAGATAGGCCTTTTCTTAACTCCACGCGTTGTTTTTTTTTTCTAATACCTAGTATGCTTTAATAAATGCTTAATGAAATAAATAAAATACTTTATTAAAAAAAAAGAATGAAGGACAAACAACAACAACAACAAAATGCTTAATGCCCAAAGACTGGTGCTAAAGCTTCTAATTTAAGGTGACAACACAGTTAGATTTTAAACATCACATAACCAAAAGGGCCTTTAAAATAAAAACAAAATAGAAAGTCAGAGATATTAGGGGCCTTAGATAACAGAAAAAGTCATCATTGGAAATGTCCTTACAAAATAGAACCTAGGATGTCAGTTTCAATGTGGCTAAACTGCAACCTAGATTCTGGGTTCTATTTCCAGAACTTGAAGGTACTTTGGAATATCTACCATAAAATGATTAGAAGCAGAAGAGACCTTAAAACCTAGTACATGGACTATCAGATCTGGAAGAGTCTTTAGATCATTCATTATAGAATATGAATTATTAGAAGAGACCTTAAAATGGAGAGCCTAGAATTTTAGAGCTTAAAGAGGCTTATAACATAGAATATAGGTGGTGGAGAATTGCTAGAGATCTTAGAACATTAAAGATGAAGTATTTAGAACTTAAAGAGGCCTTAAGACATAGAAAGTAGAATGTCACTAAAGAATGTGAGATTTGGAAACATCTTTACAAAATTGAACATAGAATGTTAGAGTTGGAAAGTATTTTAGAAGACAAATAGAGAACATTCAGAACTAGATGAGGTATTAAACACAGAAAATAGAAGTTCAGAATGGGAAAGGGGCTTAGAACATCAAATTTAGAATATTAAATATTGGAAGTGACTTTAAAGTTTAGAATAAAGAATTTTAGAGCCGAGAGGCCTTTAAACAAAGTAGAATGGCAGAACTGGAAGGAGCATTAGAATGAAAAAATCCTTAAAACATAGAAAATAGAATGTCAGTGATTGAGTGGCTCTTAAGCATGCAATGTAGAGAGGCAGCTAGTTGGCGCAGTGGATAGAGCACTAGCCCTGGATTCAGTAGAACCTGAGTTCAAATTCAGCAGCAGACAGTTAACACTTACTAGCTGTGTGACCCTGGGCAAGACACTTAACACCAATCGCCTCACAAAAAAAAAAAAGAAAGAAAGAAAGAAGAAGAATATTACAATGTAGAACATGAGAGTTGGAAACAGTCTTCCAAATTAGAACATAGAATGTTGGTGTTGGAAGGGCCCCAAAATTTAGAACATAGAATATGTAAACAGGAAGAAATTTAGTATATCAACCACAGAATGTTTAGAATTGGAAGGTGCCTTAATCCATAGTACATAGAATATCACTTCTGGAAGTGGCCATAGAACATTGAATATAGAATGTGAAATATTGGAAGGGAGCTTAAGATTTAGAGCTAATAATTTTATAGTTGAAAAGGGTTTAAAACAAAATATCAGAAGCAGAAAGAGCATATAATGACATATCCAAGAAAATAGAAAGTTGAGATGTTTAGGGGCTTAAAAAACAGGAAGTCATTGTTGGAAGCATCCTTACAAAAAAGAACCAAGAATTTGGAATATCGACCTTTGAATATTTAGTACCAAAAGGGCCCTGAACATAAAATACATAGAATGTCAGCTATGGAAGCAGTCTCAGAATAGAGAGTATAGAACGTAAAGTATTGGAATGGAGCTTAAAATTTAGAGCATCTTATTTTATGGTGGAAAAGGTCTAAAAACAAAGACTATAGAATGTTTGTACTAGAAAGAGCTTCAGAATATGGAACCACAGATGATTTAGAACTAGAAGAGGCCTTAAGGTGTCAATATATAGTACACAGAATGTCAGATCTGGATAGGACTAGCCAAAAAAAATTAAGCATGGAACTTTAGATCCCAGAAATTTAGAACATAGAATTTTAGAGCAGGAAAGGGCTGTAACAAACAAAATAAAATGTCGGTACTGCAAAGAATTTTAAAGTACTGACCACAGAATGTTTAAAATTGCAATTAGCCTTAAAACATTGAAAATAGAATGTCAGAGATGTTAGAGTTCAGAAAGACTAGAACAAAAGGATATCAGAGTTGGAAACAGCCTTCCAAATTAGTATATTTAATGTCTCTGTGGAAAGATGGATAAAAATAAAGACTACAGAGCATCAAACCAGGATGTTATTTAGAATGTGAACCAGAGAACGTTTAATAGTAGAATATGCTTTAACAGTCGATACATAGAATGTTGTATCTGGGAGAGGCCTCAGAACATGGATTATACAATGCTAAATATTTGAAAGGAGCTTAAGATTTGGGGAATATGATTCTGTTATTGAAATGGGATTAAAGTAATGAATGTAAGAGCATCAGACCTTAAAAGAACTTGACAACTTTGAACACATAATGTTTAGAGTTGGAAGGGCTCAAAGAAAGTCTGAAATGTTTGGGGGCTTAAAGACCAGGAGAAGTCCTTCCTGGAAATATCCTTTCAGAACAGAACCTAGAATATCAGAGTTACAATGTGGCTAAAAATGTAAAACACCTAGATGATCAGAACTGGAAGTTACTTAAAGTATTGATGATAGAATGTTTAGAGCAAGAAGGTGCCTTAAAATTACAGTACATAGAATGTACCTAGAACATTGACTGTGGAACATATAGAATTAGATGGAACCTTAAAACATAGAACATGCAATTTAAAATCTCAAAGAGGCTTACATCATAGACTATAGAACATCAAAACTGCAAATAACCTTAAAATATGGTTAAAAGAATGTTTAGAATAGGAAGAGTACTGGAAATAGATGGAAACAGAGGTTGCCAAATGTCAGAGATATTGGGGGAGTGGGGATCAAAGAATAAAGATGAGAATGTGAGATCTAGAAATAGGCTTTACAAAACAAGCCAGAGAATGGTGGAGTTAGAAAGTAATTTAGAAGTTCAGCTAGAGAACATTTAGAACTCAAAGTAGTATTAAAATACTGAAAATAGAAATTTGAAGAGAGGTGTAGCACTTTATCTATCTATCTATCTATCTATCTATCTATCTATCTATCTATCTATCTATCTATCTATTTTGAGGGGTGGCAATGGGGAATTAAGTGACTTGCCCAGGGTCACACAGTTAGTAAATTTCAAGTGTCTGAGGTCAGATTTGAACTCAGGTCCTCCTGAATTCAGGGCTGGTGCTCTAACCACTGCAGCACCACCTAGCTGCCCCCACATGTAGAACTTTAAATATAGAATGCTAAGTTATTGGAATGGACTTGAAAGTTTAGAATCAAGAATTTGAGAGCTGAAAGGGTCTTGAAATAAACAAAATAGAATGTCAGAACTGGAAGGAGCACTAGAATGTTTGACCACAGAATGTTTAGAACTAAAAAGGAACCTTAAGACATAGAATATGGAATGTCAATGATTGTTGGGGTCTTAAAGAATAGAACATAGAACATCAGAACTAGAAACAACCTTCCAAGTTAGAACATAAAAATGTTGGTGTGTTGGAAGGTGCCTAAAATATAGAACATAGACTATCAGAGTCAAAAATGTCCTTACAAAAGTGAAAATAGAACACGAGTTAGAAAGTTTCTTTTTTTTTGGTGGGGCAATGAGGGTTAAGTGGTCACAGGGTCACACAGCTAGTAGGTGTCAAGTGTCTGATGTCAGATTTGAACTCAGCTCCTCCTGAATCCAGGGCCAGTGCTTTATCCCCTGTGCCACCTTGCTGCCCCCCATAAAGTTTAAAAAAATAAAATGTTGAAACCGTAAGGAACATTAGAATGTTTAAACATTTCATGAAATGTTTAGAATTATAAGGGACCTTAAAATATATCAGATATGTCTGGGGGAATGAAAGAAGAGAACAGAATTTGGGATCCAGAAATGACCTGACAATATACAACAGAGATTGTTGCATTTGGAAAGTATTTTAGATCATCAACTGGAGAATGGTTGGAATAGAAGTTCACAGAGGGAATGGGCTCTTAGAACATCAAATAGAGAATGTTAAGGTTTTGAATGGACTTGAAAATTTAAAACCAAGAGTTTTAGAATGGAAAGGGCCTTACAATAAACAAAATAAGAAAGGTAGACTTGGAAAAAGAATTAGAATGATTACCAGGGGGCAGCTAGGTGGGGCAGTGGATAGAGCACTGGCCCTGGAGTCAGGAGGACCTGAGTTCAAATCCGGCCTCAGACACTTGACACAAGTTGTGTGACCCTAGGCAAGTCACTTAACCCCAATTGCCTCACCAAAAAAAAAAGAATGATTACCAGAGAATGTTTAGAATGTAAAGGGGCCTTAAAACATAGGAAACTAAATAGCAGAGGTGTTAGATGTGCTTGATTCTTTGACCCTCCTTGCATCTCTGATATTGTTTTTATTTTAATATCTTATTTTCTCTAATTACATGTAAAAACAACTTTTAACATTCATTTTTCAAAATTTTTGAGTTACAAATTCTTTCTCCCTCACCTCCTGCCCCCTCCTCCCCACATTCAGAAGGCAAGCAATTTGGTACTAGAAAGCGCTTTAGATTATTAACCATAGAATATTTAGAACTTGAAGGGGACTTAAGGCATAAAAAGACTATGTCAGAGGACTTAAAGAACAGAACACATAATTTCAGAGCCAAAAACAGCCTTACAAAAAAGAACATAAAAATTCTAAATTGAAAGGGGTCTCATATTGTCCAACACAGAATATTAAGACCTGGAAGGGTATCCATAATATATAATATGTATTATTTGGTGCAGAAGGAGTCCCAAAACAATGAATATAAAATGTTCAACTTCGAAGAAACCTTTGTCTATCCAACATAGAGTGTGAGAACCTGACGGGACCTTGAAACATAGAAAATAGAATGTCATGAGTAACATGGAAATAAATACATTTTGTATGACTGCACATGTATAAACTATATGCAATTACTTGCCTTCTCAATGGGGGTGGGGAGGTGAGGGAGAAAGAATTTGGAACTCCAAAATGAAAAAAAAAAAAGAATGTCAAAAATTGTTTTTATATGTAATTGGAGAAAAATAAGATACTAAAATAAAAACGATATCAGAGATGCTAAGGAGGGTCAAAGATTCAAGCATTTCAGCACAAAATAGAACATAGATTATCAGAGTTAGAAGACGGCTAATAATATAAACATAGAACGGCAGAATTAGAAGAGATTTTAGCATATCAACCATACAGTGTTTAGAATTGAAAGGGGTTGAAATGGAGAAGGGTCCTTAGATCATTGAGTATGGAAAATTAAGTTTTGGAAGGGAGCTTGAAGTTTAGAATATGGAATTTTAGAGCTAAAAAGGACCTAAAATATATAAGATAGAATGTCAGCATTAGAACTTTGGAGTATTGACCATAAAATGTTTAGCAGTGGAAAGGTCATTGAAGAATAGAACGTCAAATGTCAGAGCCTGAAGTGGCCTTAAAACCTCGAACACAGATTTTCTTTTTTAAAATTGCATTTATTTTTTGTTACATTTTGTTTTATTTTACTTTAATTTTTTTGTGGGGCAATGAGGTTAAGTGACTTGCCCGGGGTCACACGGCTAGTAAGTGTCAAGTGTCTGAGGCTGGATTTGAACTCAGGTCCTCCTGAATCCAGGGCCGGTGCTCTATCCACTGCGCCACCTAGCTGCCCCCTCAAGCCTCCTTTTTAATCATCTCATTGTATTATTTAGAGTTCTAAAGTCCTTCAAAGTTGTTTTTCTCTACAATGTTGCTATTGTATAAATTGTTCTCCTAGTTTTGCTCAGTTAGCTTTGTAGCCATTTGTAGTACTGTCTTCCCAGTTGCCTCTGAAATCATCTCTTTCATCGTTTCTTGTGGTACAATAATATTCCACCACATTCACATACCATTACTTGCTCAGCCATTCCCCAATTGATAGGCACTACCTCAGTTTATGATTCTTTGCCACCGAAAACAAACAACCAAACCAAGAAGCTGCTGTAAATCTTTTCATAGTTATACCTCTTTTCTTTAGGTCATAGGATTCAAGAGCTGAAAGTAACCTGAAGTATCAAACTCCAAGACTGAAACCAACAGACAGAATGGAAGTGATTTGCCCAAGGTCACACAGCTAGTAATTGGTACAACCAGGATTCCACTCCAGGTCTTCTGCCTCCAAAGCTATTACTCCTTTCACTGTGCCATGTTGCTTCCTCCCAAGACATGAAAGTCTTCTCCCTAATGCTTAGGGACATTTTCCCTTGGTGCTACTCTCTCTATCAAATATCTCTGTCTGGTAACATTGGAATCCACTTTGTTTTTTGTTTGTTTGTTTGTTTTGATTTTGTTTGTTTGTTTTTTTTTTCAGGGCAATGAGGGTTAAATGACTTGCCCAGGGTTACACAGCTAGTAAGTGACAAGTGTCTGAGGTTGGATTTGAACTCAGGTCCTCCTGAATCCAGGACTGCCCCCAGCAATCCACTTTTTTTTTTTAATTAAAAAAAATTTTTTTTTAATGAGGCAATTGGGGTTAAGTGACTTGCCCAGGGTCACACAGCTAGTAAGTGTTTAGTGTCTGAGGCCGGATTTGAACTCAGGTACTCCTGACTCCAGGGCCGGTGCTCTATCCACTGCGCCATCTAGCTGCCCCATAGCAATCCACTTTTAATGGACCACTTAGTTCACTGTGTGGTTGGCCATTTTAGTTAAGAATGTAGAGAAGGAAGCACAAGAACAGGTGGAAACTGGTCTTTGGATGCAATGTTCCCCAAATTTGCCAATTGGCTGAGAAAGAAAGCTGGTGAAAGCCCTTGAATTAGGTGCCAGGTGGTACAAGGAAGGTAGAGCTTGGAAGTCAAGCAGTGGCCAGTGGCCTATGGTTCTTAGCCCTGAGGGAAAGGCTGATTCTGAGACTTGAAAAAGCCTCCAGGGCTTTAAAAATATTGGGGATCTGGGGGGGCAGCTAGGTGGTACAATGGATAAAGCACTGACTTGGGATTCAGGAGGACCTGAGTTCAAATCTGACCTCAGACCCATGACACTTACTAGCTGTGTGACCCTGGGAAAGTCACTTAACCCTCATTGCCCCCCCCCAAGAAATACTGGGGATCTGAAGCCTCCTGGATTGGCTTTCAGTAAGGCTGAGAAGTTTCAAACAGATGAAAAAAACAACCTTGAGTTTTACCTTGGGCAGAATCAACAGTATCTATGCCATGGGAACCAGCTTAAGCGTATAGAATGTTAAGACTTGGAAGAGAATTCAGAGATATTCCAGGCCCTATCTTCTTTAACTGTGAGTCGTGACCCCATATGGCGTGGCATAGCTGTATGTGGGGGTTGCAAAAAATGGCAGTAGTAAAAGATTATGTATAACTATTTTATATACCTATTTCCCCAGGATCTTGTCAATGTTTCTTGGGTGAAAAGGGGTTGCGGGTGGAAAAAACTTTAAGAAGCTGAGGCTGGGGGCAGCTAGATGGCGCAGTGGATAGAGCACTGGCCTTGGAGTCAGGAGTACCTGAGTTCAAATCCGGCCTCAGACACTTAACACTTACTATCTGTGTGACCCTGGGCAAGTCACTTAACCCCAATTGCCTCACTAAAAAAACAAAAACAAAAAACAACAAAAAAAAAACCAACAACAAAAAAAAAGAAGCTGAGGCTGTAGGTGGGGGTGGGAAAAAGTGATTTGTCCAATGAGTAAGTGGTAGGATCAAGATTCTCATGCAAACCTTTGGAGCCCAAGGTTTTCTCTGTCTATGATGTCCCACTTTCTCTCCAATATAAAACTCCAAAAAGTCCAACTGAACTGACTCCATTCCATTCAATCAATTCAACTCAAAAATAATCAATTCAATTCACTTCAGTCCTGTCCACTGCAATTCAATTCAAAACAAGTCCAGGCAGGGTTAAGTTAAGCATCTCACTCTGCCTTTGGCACTTAGCAGCTCCATTGTTTGGGTCTTTTCCTTTTAGTTCTTTTGAATTTTTTTTTCTTGTTTCCTCAGTAAATCTTAACCTCAAACAGTATTTCTTTGAATTAAGGGAAAGAGGACTTACTGATATGTAGCCAAGAGTCATGGTTTGGCTTAGTATTTCAATGCCAGAGTGACAGAGATGTATCATGGGAATCCTTGATTTAGCCCTGGCAGGGAATTCAGAGGGTCACTTTCTGGCTCCATCATTTTCCGGAAGAAGAAACTGAAGTACAGAAAAGGGAAGGAATTTACCCAGTGGCTCATTAAGGGCCTTCAGAAGCCACCCAGTCCATTCCACCAAGTTTTAATAAATAAGGAAACTGAGGCAAAGAGAGGGAAAGTGATTTGCTCAAAGTTACACAGAGCTGGGATTTAAACCCAGGATTTCTGACTCCAAATCCATCTTGTTTTTCACAATATGATGCTGGAAGAAGCCCCATTCCTCCGCTCATGTGTACAAATATACCCATGTCTCCCCTTTCCTTAAAAAATACTCCCTTGGGGGAAAGCTATGTGGCGCAATGGATAGAGCACTGGCCCTGGATTCAGAAGGACCTGAGTCCAAATCCGGCCTCAGACCCTTGACACTTACTAGCTGTGTGACCCTGGGCAAGTCACTTAACCCCCATTGCCCCACAAAAAAAACCCAAACCAAAACAAAAATACTCCCTTTATCCTTCCACCCCTGTTAGCTTTTGTTCCATGCTTTACCTTTGCTCAGTCGTGTCTGACTCTCCATGACCCTATTTGGGGCCTTCTTGGCAGAAATACTGGAGTGGTTTGCCATTTCCTTCTTCAGCTCATTTTACAGATGAGAAACTGAGGCGAACAGGTTGAAATGACTTACCCAGGGTCACATAGCTAGCAAGTGTCTGAAGCCCGATTTGAACTCACAGAGACTGATCTTCCTGACTTAAGGCCCAGCACTCTATCCACTGCAACACCATATAGCTGCCCTTATGTCTCTCCTACCCTTCTCTGGTAAGCTTTTTGAGAAGCCGTCTCCAGTTGGTGTCTCTACCTCTCTTAAAGTACTTCTTCTAAACTCTTCAATCTGGCTTCTGAGCTCATCATTTAAGTGAAACCACTCTCTCCAATGTTATTAATGATCTCCTCATTGCCAAATCCCAATTGCCTTTTCTGAGACCTCATCCTTCTTGGCCTCTGTGTAGCTTTTGGCACTATCAGTCACCCTTTCCTCCCACATAGTCTCTTCTCTCTAAGTTTTCATGACCTTACTTTCTCTTGGTTCTTTTTCTCCCTGTCTAACGATTCTTCACTCTCCTTGGTTTGATCTTCCTCAAGGTAATTTCCACTCACTGGATGAGTGAGAGCCAAGGCTCTGTCCTAGGTGTCTTTTCTTCTCCCTCAATATTCTCCTCTTTGTGATTTGATTAGCTCTTATGGGTTCAACTATAATTTCTCTGTAGATAATTCCCACACTTCTATATCTAGTTCTAATAACTCTCCTGAGTTCCTGTCCTGCTTCATAAACTGGCTCTTCAGCATCTCAAACAGGACATCCTGTAGGTATTGCTAACTCAACATGTCTAAGATTGGACTCATCATCTTTCTTTCTTTTTTTTAGTGAGGCAATTGGGGTTAAGTGACTTGCCCAGGGTCACACAGCTAGTAAGTGTTAAGTGTCTGAGGCTGGATTTGAACTCAGGTCCTCCTGACTCCAGGGCCTGTGCTCTATCCACTGCACCACCTAGCTGCCCCGACTCATCATCTTTCATCCAAACTCTTGTTTCTTCTCAACATTCCTATTACTGTCCAGGGCACTACCATCCTCCCATATACCCAGGCTGGCAACATAGGTGTCATTGTCAACTCATCTACCATGTCTAGTATGTTGTCAAATCTTATAATTTTTCCTTAAACAACTTCACACATGCATGTGCTATTCCCTCTGTTCTCATAGATATCACCCTTATATAGCCCCTCATCACCTCTCACCTCTTATTGCAAAAGCCCTCTATTTGATCTTCCTGCCTTAAGTCTCTTCCATGCCAATCCAGCCTCCGTTTGACTGCCAGAGTGATCATCCTAAAAACAGGTCTGAACACTGCTTCCCCTCTACTCAGTAACTCCCTATTACCTCCAGGCTGTAACAACCACAACCACAACTACAACAACATTGTCTTACTCCCCAACATCTACTCTTAGATCCAGTGACACTGGCCTCTTGACTGTTCCATGAACACGACTTCCCCTCTCCTTCCTTTCATCCTCTCCCTCTTATTTCCCTCTCTCTGTTTCTATTTCCTCTCTCTGTGTCTGTTTCCATTCTCTGTATCTCTCTTTCCCTCTTTTGATCCCTCTCCCTCTCCATCTCTCCTATTTCTGTCTGTCTCCATCTCTGTCCCTCTCTGTCTCTCCCCCTTTGTTTCTCTTACCTCCCACCCACACTAGTGCCCTCCTTCAGAGACTTTCTCCATTTACTCTCTTTATAGCTTGAAAGTCTGTCATTTTTGCACACCATCTCCACCATTAGAATGTGATCTCCTTGAGCAGCAGAAACATGTTTTTCCCCCTTTCTTAGCACTTAGCACAGTGCCTGGTACATAAAAAATATTAATTAACCGTTTGATGACTGGCTGATTTTCTAATGCACCTTGGGGCACTCAGAGATGCTACGTCAGTTCCTCAGACCCAACTCTTCATTGGAAAGACTCTTTGCTCACTCACCAAATATTTACTAAACGCCATCTCCAGGGCAGATGGAAAGAGCCCATCTTCAAGGAGATTAAGGTATAGTGAGGTTTACGGGTAAAGGAGAAAACATTTTCACTAGAAAGGGAAATGGAATATTGCCCTGATATCAGATGAAGGATAGAGGACTCTTTATGCTGCATTATTTCCTTTCTTTAACTTCTGAGTCTTCTCTTTTTTGCCTCAGTTTCCTCGGTTATAATGGAGCTAATAGGAGCCATTCCCTAGCAACATCCCCAGGAAGAAAGCAGGGATGATAATGAGATAATGTGCATAAATGGTGCATGCTAGTTAAGTAGCCAGCATTATTCAGCCTTATAGTGTGTTCTTCATGCGCCAGACTAGAAAGCACTTTGCTTTGCTAAGAAGGAAAAAAAATAGAAAGAATGCTTTTACAGGAGCTGGGGAAGGGGAGCTGTGAGGGAGTAAACACTTCAACTAACTATTAGGGTGACTCATCTGGGTTTGGGAGAGTGGTAATACGAGGTGGGAATGGGTAGAAAGGAGACCTGTCAATCAAAGTCCTATTAAACTAAGGCCAGGAAAGCTAGCAGAGGCTGAAGGATAGGGGTGGGGGTAGGAGGTAAGTTGGGTGGGCAGCAGAATTGTAGGTGAGAATCCTACTCTTGCCTCTGCTAAATGGGCGCTTGGGCAATTTCCTCCCCTAGTTCGATCTTAGTTTTCTCTACTGTGACAAAGGATCATAGATTTAAGTAAGAGGAGACAAATTCAGCCAACTCAATCAATATGTGGGGAAAAAAATCGGATGTCATATGGAGTGTTCCTCACCTATGGTCCACCCCCACTCTGCAAAGGAAACTGTCTTTTCCTAGCTCTCCTTTGGTGTCAGTCATTCTATAGCTTTCTAGTTACAAAGATCGTATTTCCTCTGATCACCACTTAGCCCTGTGAAACTGGGAAAATCATTTCTCTTGTCTAGCTCAGAGTCCCAGTCCTTTAGAACAGGAAGGCTTATTCTTGGGTAACCTACCAACTTCCTTCTTGGAGACATTTCCTCTTCTGGAAAATGAAGGCAGGAAGCCTGTTGTAAGGATTTGGTGTGATGAGCTATAGAAAGGTAGCCTATTTCTGTGGAAATCTCAGGGCTTAGTGAGCACCAAATGGGTACTCTCCTCCCCACAATAAGAAGTTCAGTTTGGAAAGAGACATCCCAGATCATCTTCATCCCCCTTTGTTATTTCTTAGTGTCTTCTCTCCCTTTGTCAAACACACACACAGACACAGACACCACACATACACAAGGAAATGCATATATAGAGGCCACACATGTGCCACCCATATACAGACACTGCACACACAACCTACACACACAAACTCTTATTTGCTTGTTCATACGTTCCTATTTCTTTTCCATCTTACTGCTTATCCAGTGGATATTTGCCTGCTTAGCCTGGTGTAGTAGGGACTTACCAGGGATCTGGTTGAATTCCAGTTGCTTTAAACACCTGGTGCCATCTCCATTTGTCCTGATGTATATCTTTTTTTTTGGCAGGGGCAATGAAGGTCTGAGACCAGATTTAAACTCAGGTCCTCCTGAATCCAGGGCTGGTGCTTTATCCACTGTGCCACCTAGCTGCCCCGAATATTAACTCTTTTTTTTTTTGGTGAGGCAATTGGGGTTAAGTGACTTGCCCAGGGTCACACAGCTAGTATGTGTCAAGGGTCTGAGGCCGGATTTGAACTCAGGTCCTCCTGAATCCAGGGCCAGTGCTTTATCCACAGTGCCACTTAGCTGCCCCGAATATTAACTCTTTTTTTTTTTTTTTGGTGGGGCAATTGGGGTTAAGTGACTTGCCCAGGGTCACACAGCTAGTAAGTGTCAAGTGTCTGAGGCCACATTTGAACTCGTGAACTCCTGAATCCCGGGCTGGTGCTTTATCCACTGTGCCACCTAGCCGCCCCCCCCCCCCCGCCGAATATTAACTCTTAATAGCTAAAGACAGCGTTCTATCTAATCTCTGTATCTGGAGGAATCCTTGGTTCAACAGAAAGATTGCAGAACATGGAGTCATAGAACATGAGTTTGAATCCTGTCCATTTGGGGAATCATCCCACATTTCTGGACCTCAGCTTCTTCAACTATAAAATGAAGCGATTGGACTAGCTGGCCTCAGGTTCCTTCCAACTCCTATGCATGACCTTGGGCAGGTCACATCCCCTCCCTAGGTCCCTGTAAAATATGGGGGTTAGATTACTTGGCTTCTAAGGTCCCTTTCAGCTCTAGATCTTTGACCCTATGTGTGGCCCTGGGCAAATCCTTTTCTTTTCCTTGATTCCAGTTTCTCTTCTTCAAAGAAAGAGAATTTACCACATCTAAGGCATTGTTCTTAGATGGTATGGGATTAAAAGATAGGGCAAAGTGATCTGTCAGAAAAGTCTTGGACTAGAAGTGATGGCCCTGGATCTGCCACTCATTAATTTAGAGCTATGACTGTCTAATGGTATAGCTCTGGAGTTGGAATCAGTAAGCCATGAATTCAAATCCTGCCTTAGAAACTTACTAGCTGTGTGACCCTAGGCAAGCCTTATCACCTTTTTTGCCTCAGTTTACTCATCTGTAAAATGGAGGTGATAATAGCATCAAACTCCCAGGGTGTGAGGATAATATGAGAATGTATGTATGTATATCTACATATATATCTATCTTTAGTCATATATCTTTGATATTGTCTTTTTTTATCAGAGATATTTTATGCCCAGATTTTTTCCCACTGGATGACTTATCTGTGTATGCAAAAGCTTTTTGATTTTGTATAATTAAAATAGTTCAATTTGTCTTTTATGATGAACTCTATCCATCATCTATTTAATCATTCATTCATTCATTTATATATCTATTTAATCATGCATTAATTTATTTATCTATTAGTTCATTCATTTGTTCATTTATTCATTCATTCATTTATCTATCTATTTATTTGTTTGTTTGTTTATGTGGGTCAATAAGAGTTAAGTGACTTGCCCAGGGTCACACAGCTAGTAAATGTCAAGTGTCTGAGTCCAAATTTGAACTCAGGCCCTCTTGAATCCAGGGCTAGTGCTTTATCTACTGTGCCACCTCACTGCCCCCAACTCTATTATTAATTCTCCCCTTAACCATAGAAAGGTGGAGTTTCCACACTTTCTTACTCTCTCATTACTTAGTGTCTCTCATTACTTCTTCCTATCCTATGCTTATCCTCTTTTATTCTCCCATCTGATCATCTAAGTTTAGGTGATTTATCCATTTGGAGCCTATCTTGGTATGTGTTAAAAATTCTGTTTTAACCTTATCTTTTACCAAACTGCTTGCCATCTTCCCTAGCAGTTATTGTTGAATAGGAGCCTGTCTTCCAGTATTTTGTGTTCTTGGGTTTATAAAAGAAAGAGTTACATACAAATTATTCTTTTTGTACATATTGGAAAGTCACCATGTGGGTAGTTATGTGTCAATATTCCCCAAGGTCACTTTTTGGGTAATTAGGTCTGAGATTCTCCCTCCCCCCATGTTGTTGGCATTCTCCTCTTTGGGAATCAACACATAAATGTCCTCAAAAATGTGCTGCCCCTAGCACAGACCTCCTCTGCTTCTATTTTTTCTGGGCAAGTGACTTTTCCCATCCTTTTTTTCTCCAGTCCCATTCCCATTACTGCCAGAAGCACTTGTGGAACACTGATATTAAAAGCTTCAATGTGGTGGCTCCTCTATCCTTGATGATGAACAAGTTTGTTATAAAAATATTTATAGATCTTTTCCATTTCATATGTTTGCAGTTCTCCTGCTTTCATCCTTAAATGCCCTTGGGAAAACTTTGCTTAGTTGGGTCTCTGGCCAAGCTTTCTTTAAACTCCGAGTTGTATCACCTCATAAAACAGAGACACAGTAGAGGGAAAAGTAGCCCCCTGGGGGAATCCCCTCCCTCCAACTTGAATTCATAAGTTGGGACCCTCAGAGAGCAGTGGAGAAGAGAGAAGCAAAGATTGGCAAATCTCTGATAAATTGAGTTCACCAATATGCTTGATCACATTGTTGGATCTTGAGTGACCTACTTAGAACTTATGGGCATATCTTAGAGTGGTCCATTTGTTGGACTTGTAAATGTGTTAGCTTTTTAGTTGCCTATTTGCTGTTTGTTAAGGTCAAGAAACATAACTGGGGATTTGGCAAAGACAGTAGACTTGCTCCTTGGTATAGATTGCCTCAGTGCCTTTTCTCTGTCCACTCACTTATATGGGTAAAAGGGAGAGGCTTTGGATTTTAAAATAGGGAGCTAACCTTAATGAGACAGTTCACTATGGGCACTCAACACTTGGGGATGCTTTGAGGATGCAGAAGTCTTGGTTTTGTTTGTTTGTTTGTTTGTTTTGTGGGGCAATGAGGGTTAAGTGACTTGCCTAGGATCACACAGCTAGTGTTAAGTGTCTGAGGCTGGATTTGAACTCAGGTCCTCCTGAATCCAGGGCTGGTGCTTTATCTACTGCACCATGTGGCTGCCCCTTGGACACAGAAGTCTTGAAGAATACAGAGTGGAGACAGGGGAAGGATTTAAGTCTGTCCTTCCCTCCCTGTCAGCAATGGTGCCTTGTGACAAACATACATGGCACAGGCATACCAAGTGAGAGGGGGAATTTAAGGACGTGGCTTTTATATCTCCTACCTTCTGTGGAGGAAAGTCCAAAGGGTTAGAGTTTCATGACTGGTTCTGAGATGCTGATATTCAGGACATAGAAGGCTTCATCCATCATCAAGACTCAGAGGGAGCAGAACTGGGGAGGTTTCCTTCTGGTCCTCCAATAAGGAATTTGATTCTTTCTAAAAGATTCTAGCAGTGTTCTAGCCCAAGATTTCAGCTTAGCTAGAATCTCTAGGTGATAGAAAGTACGGCTGACTGGTGGAACAATGGTCCCCGTAGGGTGTTGACCCCATGAGCCCAGAAGATCAATGTGGCCAGCAGAGGGCAGGACCAGTGATGAGAGAGCAAGACATCCATTTTACAGAGAGGAGAAGTGTGGGTAATATTATAAAAAAAACAACAGGGGTCTGGCAGTGATTGAGGTGGAAGTTGTCAATACACATGTGTTCCCTTACATGTGGTTCCCTCATAAGTGATCTCGGAACTTTTTCACTATCCCCATGGATGGAGTGAGTCTTTGTAAGAGGGTGTGCCCTAAGTTTATGGAGGGTGGGGTGAATGTTCTATCAGAAATCTTCTTATGCTATTTCGGCAAATGATTTTTGTAGCTGATTGTATACCCCAGCAGTGGGCCCACAGAATACTTATAACCTGGGCTCATCATTTATGGCAAATCCTGACCTGAAATTGGACATTGGAGGGGGGAGGATAGGCATGCTTCTGAGGGTCAACATTTCCCATTTATTCTCTCTATTTTATGAGATGAGACAACATTTAGTCTTTGACCATTCTTCTCTATAAGATTTGCAAACATTTCTATTCTAAACTGGTGTTGCCATTGGCTGCAATATTTTTTTTTGATTGGGAAGGAGATCAGGTGTTTTCTGGATGAGGCAGTTTCTTGGCTCCATTCATTATGCCAACCGACTTACACCAGTTAAACTTCTTTGACAAAGTATTTTAATATTGGCATTGTTGGGTCATCCATTAGTTTCCCACTTTTTCAGCATCAATAACTTATTTAATAAATTAGGTTGGAGTTATTTTCATTGTAAGTCATATCCTTTTCTCATTTTCATTCTTATAGTATTGTGTTAATTTTGCTACTTCAAATCTGGGTTGTTTCCTATCAGTTCGTATAAAATCAATAATCAATTTAATTTTTCTATGATGTTGTTGCTTACCATGTCCAGTGCCTTTGAATGTTGTTTTTTCCTATGAAGTGAGTATCTATGATGTATAGGGGTGAGACTTCTGTGTAGTTTCTACACCATTAGCCTCTCTCATTACTTCCTCCTGCACCATGTTTTCCAATGTGTCTTTGCCATCATCCATTTTGCCCATTGTTGTATCAAAGTCTCCAAGTCTGTGGGAATTGAATTTGAGGGTTCTTATCAAGGTCTTTGTAGAAAGTCTACCTTGGAATCTTCTACAACCCAGACCAGTAACATAAACCACACTTATTTTCAATATGATCTTTTTGCAAATACTTGTCATGAGCATTTAATTATGAGATGGTCAAATATTCCATGAAATGATCTTTTGGGCCATAGTACTTCTACCTGCTCCTTTCTTTGTCTCTCCAGGGGAAAACCTGGGAGCCTTGTTTACATTATTGTTGTTGTTGAGAAGTTTCGGTTGTGTCTGTCTCTCCATGACACCATCTGGGGGTTTTCTTGGCAAAGATACTGGAGTGGTTTGCCATTTCCTTCTCCAGCTCATTTTACAGATGAGGGAACTGAGGCAAACAGGGTGAAGTAACTTTCCCAGGGTCACACAGCTCGTAAGTGTCTGTGGCTGGATTTGAACTCAAGTTCTCCTGACTCCAGAGCCAGTGCTCTATCTACTGGGCAACCTAGCTGCCCTATCCTTATATTAGTGGCACTTATTTTTGTGCTTTTATTTTATTTATGTTGAGAATGTGAAGATGGATGCCATTCAGCCCTTTTTTTAGGGGTATGTTCATTTCTTGGTCCCTGGATGATAATTTCTCCACCTTTGGAGTATCATCAGCTAGATTTATGTTTATATATGAATGCGGGAATGCAACCGCATTTATTAAGCCCTTATTTATTCTCCAGATGGCACTAAGCACTGGGGATACAAACACAAAAGTGACCCTAGGACTTTCCATACTAAGGGGGAGACTACTTATATATGGGAGTGGTGCCCAGGGAAGGGTGAGTCTCAGGACTCTTGGGTGGGAGTAGGTGGTGAGTTGATCCATTGGTAGTCAATTAATACACACTTTGCAGGAAAAAAATAGTAATACAGTAGTGTCAGTACTGATTTGATTACTGAGTCTAGAGCAAAAGGTAGAAAAGGGTGGGGATGAAGGGTAGAGAATTAGCAGCAGAATTGGCTGATGGCCAGATGGCCAATGGGGATGATTGAATAGGATGTATAACATGGTCCAAGGATGCTAAGAATCATGACAAATGATGTTGCTATAGTTACAGAAGCTACAAAATGGACAGATATCTGACCTGAGATCAAGGCCTGCCTCTTATACAAAATGGCTGTGAAACTAAATCACTTAATCTCTCAGTGCCCCAGGGCACCCATCTGCATTGGTAATGGAAATTTCCTAACTGGGATTTCCCTATACCAATAAAATCATAGGTTTTATCTAAAAGAATAATTGCATGTCTAATTCTTCTGCTAGATTGGAAATTCCTTGAAGGGAGGGGCTATGTCTTACTCCCCCAGCAACTAAGCAGTCCAGGCCTCTGTGTATATACAGGTGGGCACTTCTTTTTTTTGGGGGGGGGGCAATGAGGGTTAAGTGACTTGCCCAGGGTCACATAGCTAGTAAGTGTCGAGTGTCTGAGGTCGGATTTGAACTCAGGTCCTCCTGAATCCAGGGCTGGTGATTTATCTACTGCCCCCCCCCCCCCCCGCCTCCATAGGTGGCCACTTCTTAAGTGTTTTGAGACTAGTACATAGCATGGTATTCCAGTAACATCATTTACATTCCCTCATCCCCATCATTCCAGCCACAGCCCTCCTGTACTCCCCCCACCCCTTTCCGGGTCTCTCCCTGAAGCTTATCTTGGGCCCTTAGAAGACACATTATTGGAGCTGGGAGGGTGCTCAGAAAAGAAAGTGTCAGAGGCCCTTAGCTAGTAGGCCAAGCTAGTAGGGCCTTTTAGAACAGAGAATGTTCAAATGGAAAAGTACCTTAGGCCAGGGAAGAACTTTTATAGATGAGAAGAAAACAGAGACCCAGAATGTAACTTAGGTGGCGCAGTGACCTGGAGTCAGGAAGAGTTGAGCTCAAATGCAACCTTAGACATTTAAGAGTTGGGCAATCCCACACAAGCCACTCAACCTCTCTTTGTATCAGCTTGGTCATTCGAAAAAGGGGGACAATAATAGTAACTACTTCCCAGAGCTGTTGTGAGGATCAAAGGAGATAATATTTCTAAAAACCTTGGCGAACCTCAAGAACTATAAGAAAGACAAGCTAATTTTTATCATCCTCATTATTATTGTCATCAAGAAAGAACCTTAAAAGAATGACATGCTAGAGCTGAAAAGGATTGTAGAAGTCATCAAGGCCAACTCCGGCATTGGATAGAGTAGAAAGTCCGGGCTCAGACAGATTGAAGGGGTTGGCCCAGTGCCCAGTAACACTCCCTTTGAGAAGTGCTATGCGTACCCTGAAAAAGAAGCTCCCCTCCTCTGTTTTCCTATTCATCAGATTGGTCTCCTTCCCCAAAGGGTGCCAAGGTGGCCTCCTATTCAAGACCATAGCCACAGCCACTTTATTTCAGTGCCCATCATAAACTGAGAAATGAAGAGGTATTTGTTAAGCCTTTCCTATAAAGCACAGCATCCACAGTCATATATGTACAGCCTGGGGACATAGTTTAACTCTTTCTTTGCCTACCCACCCAAGAGGCCCCTCTGTTTTCTCTTCCCAGTTCCCTGCTTGCTCAATGTAGTACTTTTATAAGCGCTGAAATAGCAACAATCATGATAGCTAGTATTTATAAGTGTTGTAAAGTTTGCAAAGCACTTTACAAACACTATCCCATGTGATCCTCCCAACAACCCTGAGAATTAGCTGTTATCCCTATTTTACAGTTGAGGAAACTGAGGTAAACAGGGTTGAATGACTTGTCTAATGTCACATCACTGGTTAGTATCTGAGACCATATTTGAACTCATCTTCATGACTGCAGGCTTGGTGCTCTATCCACTGCAGTGCCACCTCCTGGTCTCCAGGTGCTACAAGGGACCTCAGCAACCATCTAGTCCTACCCCCTTCATTTTTAAAATTATAAAAGTATTTTATTATTTTCCAGTGACATGTAGAGACAGTTTTCAACATTGGGGGTTTTTTTGTTTTGTTTTGTTTTTGGTGAAGTAGTTGGGGTTAAGTGACTTGCCCAGGGTCACACGGCTAGTAAGTATCAAGTGTCTGAGGCCAGATTTGAACTCAGGTCCTCCTGAATCCAGGGCCAGTGCCCTACCCACTGTGCCACCTAACTGCCCCGACTATTACCTTTTTTCTATATATTCTGTATATACCTATATATATATACTTTCTGTTTCTTCATTAGAATGCAGGTTCTTTGTAGGTAAGGATTGTTTAATCATTGTATTTGCACACCTAGCCCTTAGAACAGTGCTCAGCAAATGGAAGGTGCTTAGTAAATGATTAATTGGCTGCCCAATGTCACACAAGAAAATATGAAAGAGGGAGAGTGAACTCAGTTCTTCTAACTATAAAACCAGTGTTCCTTCCATTGCCTCATGAAGGCGATTAACATCAATATTTTCAATGGCTGTCCCCTAGAATTCTCTCTCCTCATCTCTTTCTCATGGTTTTCCTGGCTTCCTTCAAGTCTTAGTCAAAATTCCACCTTCTACAGGATGGCTTACCCAACCCTTTTCTTCTTTTCTTTATCGATTAGTTCAAATGTATCCCATTTATATCTTGTTCATACATAGTTGTTTCCATGTTATATCCTTCATTAGAATGTGAGCTCCTTTAGAACAGGGACTATTTTTTACCTTTCTTCAAACCCTAGTACCTAGCACTATGCCTGGCACATAACAGATATTTAATAAATATTTTGATTTAATGATTGATAGCATCATAGAATGTCTGTGCTAGTTCGAAGTCTTCATTTTACAGAGGAGAAACCTGAAACCCAGGAAGGGGAAGAGACCAAGGATGATAAAATATAATTTTCTTTTGTATAGCAGCTATTAATTGTTTCTGTTTTTTGTTCTTTGGGATTTAATTGTTAAGTCTTCATTTGGATATGTCTCTTTTATTTGTGAATCAATATTTTTATTGTGTTATTGTCAGTAAAGGATTTATTAACTATTTCTGCCTTTCTACATTTGTTTACAATTTCTCTGTGCTCTAGTACATAGCCAATTTTTGTAAGTTCCATGTGGTGCTGAGAAATATACATATATACACATATAAATAACATGTATATACATATGAATATGTATATGTATGTATTCTTTTGCATTTCCATTTAGAAGATGCCATAAGTCTTTTAAAAATGTGTTCAGTAACATAGTTTCTTTTTTGTTTATCTTTCTCTTAGACATGTCCAAAACTGAAAGAGAGATATTGAAGTCTCCTGTCAGTATTGTGTTACTATTTCTGTTTTCTTGTAGCTCAGATGTTTCCTTAATGAATTTGAATGCCAAGGCATTTTGAGCATATAAGTTATTATTGATTTTGTTTATTACTTATTTTTTATTACAGATGATGTTATCTATGGTTCCTTTCAGCATAAAGTGGTTTTCTTGCTTATCCCTTTTTATTTCTTGAATGTTTGCTTTTGCTTTATCAGTATGATTGCAAAGCCTGCTTTTTTAGATTAACTTGATATAGCGTCATTTTTTCCATCCTCTTGTTTTAATTTTGTGTATGTCTTTGCCCTTTAAATGTGTTTCTTTTAAGGAACAGATTATAGAGCCTTGTTTTCTGATCTAATCTGTCATTCTTTTTTCATTTTATTGACTTGTTCAATCCATTCACATTTCAAGTCATGAGAATTAGGTTTATATTTCCCCCCATATGTCTTTAATATTGGTATTTTTTCAAGTTATGATTTTCCCCTCTTCTACTGTAAACACAGTATTATGTTCCTTTAGTTACTTTACCTTAATCTTTTTAAAGGTCATCCTTTCCCACTGACTCTCTTGCCCTCACACCCTGATTCTTTACTCCCATTTGTTATTCCTTTCCCTTTGGCGATTTACTACTTCATTTTCCTCTCCTTTTCCTTTTCCTTCTCTTTGTTTGGTTATATATTTCATCCCCCCTTCCCTTTTTTCCTCAGTTGGTCAAATAGATTTCCCTTTCCTCTCCTCCTTGACTAGTTCTGTTCCTTATTTTTTTTAATTCCATTTTTTGTGCCCCTCTCCAGAGAGGATTTCTCTCACTCTTTCCATTTTTCCACCCTGTCTTTCTGGCTACTCTAGATCCTCATTCTCTGTTTCATGACCCCTATAATTATCTAGTCTCTACTTTATTCATTATGCAAGCAAAACTTCCAAGATATCCATTCTAGGCTCTCCCCTCTAGGCAGTTTTTGCCATTGCCTCGTAAAGTTTGACCTGAGTATTTCCCTTTTCCATTTTGCCTCACTCTCAGCACAGTGCCAATTCTTGTAAGAGGATGCTGCCACATGGTAAGTTATTACCTCTACATCACATCCCTTATTATTCATTCTACTACTGATCTATAGCACCCTCTCCCAATTAACTGTCCCCCACAATTGCCTCAAAATATTCTCCCTGGGTCCATGCCCTCTCACTCTCCTAATCAAACAGGAGTTCTAACTCTTCCCCTCTCAAGGGAAGATGAGTAGATTTTTCAAGCACCAAATTCCCAAGATCACACCCAGCACCAGGTCTCTATCTCCCTTTACAAAACATCTCTCTTAATCCTTAAAAGCATTCATCAGTGACCGACCCCCCCCCCCGCCCCCCCCCATCAGCAAAGCAAAGGCTTCTTCCTTTCCCCCCTCTTCAGTCTTTTCCTTCACTTCTTCATTCACTTATCTTACTAAATCTATAGGGATCACCTTCCCTCCATTGCTAGCCCTCAATTTGACCGTCACATCACTGATTTCTCTATATACCTCTGCTCCCCTACCTACTTTCATGTGCCCTTCCATTTTGTAATGTCCCACCAAAAACATTGATTCACCTATAAGCAGTGTCATCAGGTTCTATCTATAATTCACCAGGCCTTCCTCTTCAACTAACACCTATCACCAGACTTCTGTCTTCAACTCTGTCTCCTTATATAAATTTAGCAAGAAGTCTTTTATTGGTTTGTCTGCTGTCACTCTGTTGCTGTTACTGTCCTTGTTTGTTTCATTCACACCTCCTGTGTTTCTATTGTTTGGGATGTCCCAGAGGCAAATAAGCTCTTCAGTTCTGGTTTTCTTTCTAAAAATGTTTCAAATTCCTCTTTGTTATTAAACATTCATTTTTTTTTTCATTTATGGTTAAACTCACATTTTCAGGGTAGATCATCCTGGGCTGCATCCGAAAGTTCCATTGGCCTTCAGAATACATTATTCCATCCCTCCTATATTTTTGGTGGGTGTAGAATAGTCTTGTGTTAACTGAAATTATTTTCCTTTTTTAAGGTCTTTCCCTTTATTGCTTAAAGAACTTATTTCTGAATTGAATTTTTATATTTTGTCACTATGTGTCTGGGACTCTGCAGTCTCTTTTTTTCCTGGAGGGGACTAAAGAATTCTTTCAATTGGTATTAAATTTTCTGTGGTCAGGAGTTCTATGCAATCCTCTTCTATTATTTCCTTTATCATGGTGTTCAGGTTTTCATCTTGTCATATTCTTCTTAGGAGACCTATGATACTTAGGTTGTTTTTATTCATTCTATCTTTGAGATCAGCACGTTTTCCTCAGAAAATGAGCATATTTTGTTTCAGTGCTATTGTTTTGTTTCTTTTCTTCTTGGTTGTCCTTCACTTCTATGAATTTGCATTCCCAATCTATTATTCTCTCTTTTTGTTCTTTGGTGAGACTGTCTCTTGGAGATTCCAGATTTTCTATTCTGCCCACTATTTTTGTTGTACAGGCCATAAGTTCTGTTCTCATAATTCTCATTTCTCTTTCAAACCACTTGGAAACAGCATATTGAGGTTCCATATTCTCTTTACCTTCCACAGGATCCTCTGTCTCATCAAGTGTTAGATCAATTTCCTTTGTTTTACAATATTTATAGATGCCTGAACAGATTTACTAGATATGGAGGCCATATTTCCTTCTGTTGTTTATATTTTTCCTGTTGATTTATCTGCTTATGTTTAAGGTCTTTGAGTTTTCTTCTTTTTGAGTTGGACATTTCAGGTTTTTTTCTTCCTTATGTTCCCCCATTGCCCATTTTCTGACCCTCCCCTCTTTGATGGTGGCTTTCTCATGGCTGGATCTCAAAACATTTCAGCCTCCTTCCATACTGGGAAATGCACAAGTCACCAGCCTTGGTCTCTGCTCCAAGTGACTTTTAGATAGACCAAATTGGTCTAGCTGGATTCTATGCTCTTTCCCTCAAGCTTAATGGAGTGCTACACACACATACATACGAGTGCACACACACACTCACACACTGCTGTATCATGGTGTCCTGTCCTGCTCCCTCTTCTCTGGTCTAGCACCAGATCAGAACTTTGTAGGTCTTGTGCTACAAGGTTGATTTCTGTAGTTTGAGTTTCTGAGGCTCTGGGAAGAAGGGATGGGGTTTGGTTTGCAATTGAGCCCAGGCACATGTCTTGCCCTCTATCTTTCTGTTCTTCTATTATCCTGCAGAGACCTTTTGCAGCACAGATCACTGTCTGCTGCAGCACTGGCAATCTATCTCAGGCCTCAGCAAACTTCTGTTGTCTGAAGATGGGATGTCCAGAACATTGGAAAGAAAGGTGAGATTAGAAGGGAACTAGAGTATCAGCTTGAGTTTTGTTGAAAGCCTATGTGTATGGTCTTTGGGTTGGAGGCTAGTGCAGCCTCACTACCAATAGCATGAGTTCAAGGTAGGTATAAGTTCACTTTTTTAAACCTTTTGGATTCTAGGTCTCCTAAACCATGGAGACATCTGAAGTTATTTTATCTTTGGAATATAATTTCTATATTGGAGAGGCTTGAGAGGTCATGGGGATCAGATAAAATGTCTAGTCTTCCATATTGTTCTCCATGTGTTTTTTTTTTTGTTTGTTTTTTGTTTTTCAGGGTAATGAGGGTTAAGTGACTTGTCCAGGGTCACACAGCTACTAAGTGTCAAGTGTCTGAAGCCCCATTTGAACTCCGGTCCTCTTGAATCCAGGGCCAGTGCTTTATCCACTGCGCCACCTAGCTGCCCCCTCTCCATGTGTTCTTTTACTGTTGACTTTTGTCTCTCTGCTGCCAAACTTTACTCCAATTTATTTGTGTTCCAAAGCTATTAATCTCTCAATTCTTTAGAAAGATTCTCCATCATGTATTCAATTTTTTCTAGTCTAGTTAATTGTATTTTAAAATTCAGCATCAAGTACTCCATTTTCTGCATTAAAAACTCTAATTTCTGATCTAATTTCATTCTTCATTTCCTCTTTAAAGAACTGTATTTCTCTTTTGAGCCATTTTGAAGTTTCCTAAGGTTGTTCCATGAACTCTGGGGGTGGGGTCTACAGGATTCTGTTTTTCATCAGGCACTATTGGTTCATTTTCCTTTTTTTGTGAGGTAATTGGGGTTAAGTGACTTGCCCAGGGTCACACAGCTAGTAAGTGTCAAGTGTCTGAGGTCGGATTTGAACTCAGGTCCTCTTGAATCCAGGGCTGGCACTCTATCCACTGCACCACCTAGCTGCCCTGGTTAATTTTCCTTTATGAATTTCTTATTAATCATCTTTTTCTTTCACCTTGTTGCTTTTGTCTTTCTTCTTCTAATTGTTAGTGTCGTCTTTGTTGGTTTATCTATTTGGAAACTGAGCTTTTACTTTTGATATCACTCGCCTTTTTGTTTCTATTTCCCATCATTCACTCTCAGCTTCTCCTTCCTTATTGGTGCCACAGACCCCAGACAAATGAGCTAGGGGCTGCCTTAGCGCCCTCAGATTGATGATGTAGGTGTTCGCTGGCTTGGATGTTCCTTGCTTTGAGGAATCTCATCTCCATGGTACTGGACTGGACCTACTTGTATGTCTAGTTACCATTACTTCAGGGCCAAAGTAGCTACCTGCACAGGTTCCTATTC
The DNA here is from genome assembly GCF_019393635.1 of Dromiciops gliroides. NCBI lineage: Eukaryota > Metazoa > Chordata > Mammalia > Microbiotheria > Microbiotheriidae > Dromiciops > Dromiciops gliroides. The sequence goes on along the minus strand of NC_057867.1, from coordinate 26,828,925 downwards.
AGCCTGTTAAATTCAGCTTTCTACTTCTTCTTTCCTTCAGGTTTCCGGGCAGATTCTGCATTTCCATTTCCCTAATAAGGGAGGAGGGGGAGGGCAGAGGGTGGTCAGGCAGAATCACAATGGGGATAAGGATTCTTATTCTAGTGACAGACCTCAGACAAGTCTGAGAGTGAGTTCATTCTTGCTGTCAGGGCATTGATGAAGAGGGGTATATGCTCTAAGTCTTAAGGTTTTTTGGTGTTAATTTGTTTTTTGGTGAGGCAATTGGGGTTAAGTGACTTGCCCAGGGTCACACAGCTAGTGTCAAGTGTCTGGGGCTGGATTTGAACTCAGGCCCTTCTGAATCCAGGGCTGGTGCTCTATCCACTGTACCACCTAGTTGCCCCTTGGTGTTAATTTTTTAAGATTCCTACCATACCCAGATTTGTTTTGTCTTCTTACCTTGTGGATTCAGATCTAAAGACTTTCCATCTGGTGCATATTTCCTTTTTCTGGAGGGTGTCTAATCTTCCATATTGCTGGTCCCCTGTGTTTTCAGTGGTGATTAGGTTCTGCTTTTCTAAATAAATGATTTTTTTGGGGGGGACAATTCCAAACTTCTTTGCCTTTTAGAAAATCATATTGCTGTACCCTTCTCTCATTTCTCCGAGGTGCTAGGTAATCGAGTTGACTTTCCTTCATAAGTGAAGGTTTTTCTGTTGATTGCTTGTAAAATTGATTGTTTGGCATTGAAATTACTTAATTCCACTTTGGAGTTTCAACCTTGGGATTTATTTCTGTTGGCAACATGTGGAGTCCATTGATCGGTACTATGCTACATGCTTTCAAAATGGTCTGGTCAATATTGCTTCTTGCATCATGATATTTGGACTTTTTAATTTATATTATTCTGGGACATTTATGATCTTAAAATGATCTCTGTGTATTTTGTCTTTATGGTTTGTTACTTGTCCTTCTGTAGAATTCATAGATTCTTTCAACATTTTGTCCTGTGCTTCTTTTTTTTCAAAGCAAAATCCATTCTTGGTTTTATTATTTTGTTGTTGTTGTTGTTTTTTGTTTGTTTTTTAGGATCCAAATCTGTCATTTTCCCTTTTAGAAAATCTCCGACTTTGGAGATATTCTCTGTCATATATTCTAAGATATCTATGCTGTTGCCTTTCTGATAGATCTTCTGTAAGAGGTATGCTTTCTTACCTAATTTTCATCCAAGTATCTCTTTTTCAACATTTTATTTCTCTTTTGAACCATTCTAAAATTTCTTGCTCTTTTTCGATGATCTTTTCTTTTGGGGGGGGAATCTCAAAATGAATCTTCTTGCTTCTCTTTTTCAATGGGAGTTGTGGTTTGCTTTCCTTTAAAGCAAGAGTTTTCAATTATTTTAGTATTGTATACCCCTTGGGAAGTCTAGTGAACTCTGCTAAGTATAACGTTTTTAAATGCATAAAATAAAATACAATATATATATATATATGGGGGGGAATGAGGGTTAAGTGACCTGCCCAGGGTCACACAACTAGTCAAGTATCTGAGGCCAGATTTGAACTCAAGTCCTCCTGAATCCAGGGCTGGCACTCTATCCACTGTGCCATCTAGCTGCCCCCACAATGGAAATATATTAAAATGCTTATTGAAATATCTTTAAAAAGCAAGTTCATGGACCCCAAATTAAAAACCCCTGCTTTAAAATATAGTACTTTACCTAGTTCCAGAGTCCTAGACAACCCTAGACCAATGATAAAGCAATAACACTCATAAATAGGCAGAATGAAAGTGAGAGAGGCAGCTAACTCTCTGAGAGTCAGACAGCCTGGCAATTACCCCCAGAGCAATGAGTAATTGATTGAGAAAGCCTTATTACTGAATGATGTCAGGCACTGGTTACAGCCTCTCAAACTCCCTCCCCACTTCTCCACCCCTGGCCCCACCTTGCTATATGTGAGAATTCATCAGGGTTAAGAGTTTTCAAAATGTAGATTTTTGTTCAAGTTTGCTGGAGTAGCCCAGGCATGTTTTGAGTGTTTTGGGAATTTCAATTATTTGAAAAGAAATGCTCTTTTGTTTTTTCATTGTTCCTACTGGGAACTCCCTTCAGACCAGAGCTGCCATACTTCATTTTTCCCCCTCTGATTTTATGCTGAAGCTGTACTGTCTTGCTTATCTCTTTGCATGGTTAAGTATGGATATCTGCTGATTGCAATTTAAATGAAAATAATCAGGATAGTAAATCTTTGGAACATTGGTGCAAAGCTTCAGGATGAACTATGCATAAAGGATTTTAGTTATTCCTCTTTGCATTGAGGACAAAGGAACTGAGATGTTTTGTGGTACCTTGAACAACTTGGGTGGGGGCGAAATGCTTGTGAAACATTACAGGGGAGCATATGAATTCCTGTGTATGGTCTACAAATTAACCAAACCTATGGAATATTCCAGTTTCCCTAGAGAGAGATACTTTTTATTCTGAGCCTCCTTGTATGTATCCCCCTCCTCCCTCCAATTAATCAATCAACATTTTCAGCTCTACCGAAGGACCATAACTATGGAAGTCCGAAGGGCTCATTTCCCAACTTCCCCCCTACCACCCTTATCTAACTACAGACATTATAATACAGATATTGTTTCGTCAGCCAAGAATTTAAGTAAATTGGATTTTGCCTCAACCACAAAAATGGCCAGGGTTAACTAGACATAGAACCTCTGTGCAAATGTTAGGAATTTTCTTGACTGGGGGCTTGGGACAGTTGCAATTGAATCGATAACTTCTCATATTAAAAAACAAAAGTTGGACAGCTAGGTGGCGCTGCAGTGGATAAAGCACCAGCCCTGGATTCAGGAGTTCAAATCTGGTCTCAGACACTTGACATTTACTAGCTGTGTGACCCTGGGCAAGTCACTTAACCCTCATTGCCCCGCCCCAAAAAAAAAAAAGTTGAAAAGGAGGCAATCACATGACTCTTAGGGATCATTTTATTACTCTCTGGATTGTGGTATGCTGCTCTGGGCTGTTATCCTATTGAGGACTTGGGAGTGTCTTCTCCTGAGTGGTCCTACTGTGAGACCAGGCTGCTTTGCATTGTGCCTTCCACTTACTTTGGCTGGGCTATGATCAGAGCTCCTTTAGGATTCTGGAAGGCCTTTGGTTCAGTCCTACACTGAATATGAAGAAGTTTATAGCTGATTTTCTTTTATTTTTCTTTATCCTTGTTCATTCTGATGCATTTTTACCATTTAACTGAAGTGTTTATGAGGGATTGGGACTCCTCTATGTCTTAACATGCAGCCATCTTCCCAATTCCAGTCTTTTCAGAGAACAGGGTTATGCTGAGACATCCATTCAAATTATGAGAATCCAACTGTACAATGAGTTTTATTTAATATCCCTGCTTTGGCATAAGAGGCACCTTTTTGCATCACAAGGAACAATTCAAATTTCATGTGCTTTGGGAGCAGCTAAACACAAAGAAATGAGAAGCACCATCATGTCTCCTTGCAGTTATATAGTTGGCACATATTGTATTAAATTTTCCTCTCGGATATTATGATCTGCTATGCAGAAACTGTGAAAATGGTCATCTTTCCTCCTGGATTCTCTCTCACCTTTCTATAACAGGACCTCTTATTTGGCAAGTGTGATATCATTTGTATTGTTTTCACTGACTTCTTTTGTCTTCACTATTCTGGGTTTTAATTTTGTTTTGTTTCATTTTCCATTAAAATTACATAGACGGGGGCAGCAGTGGATAAAGCACCAGCCCTGGATTCAGGAGGACCTGAGTTAAAATCTGGCCTCAGATACTTGATACTTACTAGCTGTGTGACCCTGGGCAAGTCACTTAACCCTCATTGCCCCACAAAAAAAAATAGATACATAGATATCGAGTATCAATAGGTGTTAAATTATGTATGTTTGGGAGCTAAGGAATATATATGTATCCCATTGGTGATAACTTTTTCTTTTGTTCTTGGATTTTATGTATGTGTATGTGTGTGTGTGTGTGTGTGTGTACATGCATATATACATCTACATGCACACATAAGCTAAGTGGTACAGTGGATAGAGCACTGGGCTTGGAATCCAGAAGATTCATCTGAGTTCAAATCCAGCCTTGGATACTTACTAGTTGTGTGACCCTGGGCAAGTCACTTGACCCTGTTTGCTTCATTTCCTCATCTATAAAATAAGCTTGAGAAGGAAATGTCAAACTAATCCAGTTTCTCTGCCTAGAAAACCCCAAATAGGGTCATGAAGAGTTGGACATGACTGAAAAATTAGTAAACAACAAAAAATGTGCATGTGATTTTTTTTCTTACAGAAAATTTAACTAAGGAGAAATTTTTCAGGAAAAAATTACCCTTAGGATGTGAGGTAATGGTGTATTGTTAAATACTATAGCTAATGAATTTGAACTCATTATGTAGACACTTATCTCTGATATGAATTAAAGTTCTTGGTTTTGAAGTGGCCTATCACTGAGTAGTCTTGAGACATTGTATATGTCATTACCATATGTTTTCTTCTGCTAGGTTGGACTCTACCTGTCAGAGAAGGGTGTTAGCACTGCCAGTTATGAGTTCAGTGTACACTGTAGGCAGAGAAGACAACTGTGAATGTAGATGCCCTGTTCAATAGGCCATCATATTGCTCATGGAAGGAATAAAGGCCCTCTGTGATGCACATAAAGCTTCATCTTTGTCAGGTGGGAGTATAGCTGAGAGTCAAGGATGCCCACCAGTGAGTGCCATTAGCAGGTATAAACTGCATTGTGTTGAACCAATCCTCTTTACCTTTTGAACACAATTCCATGTTGCATTGAACCTAGCTGTCCTTGGAGAGCAACTGTCTGATAAAGGGTGATAAGATATGATACAATCCATGAAGCAAGAGTTCCCTAGTGGGCACCTTACCATTGAGACAATGGCAGATGTTAGAACAGATCAATGGATTGCTGTACCGATACCGATCTCATTTCTGAAATGGTGTTGGCAAAGGTGGTTTACCTTATGCCCATAACAATTGAGAACTTTGACCATTTGCATCAAGAAAAGATGCTTGAGCTTGTAAGAAACAGATCTCCTAACAACAAATGGCTGTTGTTGTATGTCCTTCATTCTCAAAGAGGACCATGACATTGGAAGGGGATGTCATGACTTGCAGTAAATTGGATGTAAGTGAGGGAGGGCTGTGCAAAGTCACCAACCTCACTCTCTCCTCCAGAGCCATCTGGGTCCAGTGGAAGATATACATCAGGATGGCCCTGAATGTTTAAGGTAATTGGGGTTAACTGGCCCTGGAGTCAAGAGTCCAACCTGAGTGAACCTGAGTTCAAATATTTTCTTTTTCCTTTTTTTTGTCTGAGTTCAAATCTGACCTCAGACACTTGACACTTACTAGCTGTATGACCCTGGGCAAGTCACTTAACCCTGATTGCCTCAAACATCCGGAGCCATCTCCAGTCATCCTGATGTATGTCTTGCCACTGGACCCAGAGGGCTCTCTGGAGGAGAGAGTGAGGTTAGTGACCTTGCACAGCCCTCCCTCACTTATATCCAATTCAGTGCAAATCATGACATCATCCTGTTGCCATGGTCCTCTTTAAGAATGAAGGATGGGTCAGCTAGGTGGCACAGTGGATAGAGCACCGGCCCTGGATTTAGGAGGACCTGAGTTCAAATCCGGCCTCAGACACTTTACACACTTAGTAGCTGTGTGACCCTGGGCAAGTCACTTAATCCCAATTGCCTCACCAAAAAAAAAGAAAAGAAAAAAGAAAAAAAAGAATGAAGGACAAACAACAACACCAAATGTCAGTACATATCTATAAGAAGGATGATACATGTTTGATGTGTTCCAAGAGTAGTGATAACTCTTCCAGAGTACAGAAGTCTCCATCTCCCCCTCAAGATCTTAAAGGTACTCTTGAAGGGTTATGCATGTCTCTCTAATGTTATCAACTTGAGTTTATTCCCTCCTTTCCTTTGTTTTATCTCCACTGTTAACTGTCAGCAATTAATATTCCAGTTTCATTAAAACGATTCACACCAGCTAAGTGGCTCAGGGGATGGAGCACTGGGCCTGGAGTCAGGAAAACCTGAGTTCAAATCCAGCCTAAGACACAGACCACTCAGATACCATGACCCTGGGCAAGTCATTTAACCTTTGCCTTAACCCACTGGAGAAGGAAATGGCAGACCACTCTTGTATCTATAACAAGAAAACCCCATGGACAATATACTTCACAGAGTCAGAGTTAGCCATGACTGAACATCAACAAATGTACTGCAGAGATACAGCAATGATAATAATTAACATTTTATATAGTACTTTCTATGTATTAGGCACTGTGCTGAGCACTTTCCAATTTTTATTTCATTTAATCTTCACAACAACCCTGGAAGGTAGGTGCTAGTATTATCACCATTTCATTGGAGGAAACGTAGGCAAACAAAGGTTAAGTGACTTGGCCAGGTTCTTATAGCTAGGAAGTATCTAAGGCTAGATTTGAACTCATGTCTTCCTGACTCCAGGATGAGTGCTCTATCTACTGGAGCACCTACCTGCCCTGTACAGACATAGGGCTGAGGCCCCCTCAGTCTGGGCTCAGACAATGGAGTTTCTTTTTTCCCCCTCTCTTTCTTTTCTTTCTTTCTTTCTTTCTTTCTTTCTTTCTTTCTTTCTTTCTTTCTTTCTTTCTTTCTTTCTTTCTTTCTTTCTTTCTGTCTGTCTGTCTGTCTGTCTGTCTGTCTGTCTGTCTCTCTCTCTCTCTCTCTCTCTCTCTCTCTCTTTCTTTCTCGTTTTGTTTTGTTGCAGGGCAATGAGGGTTAAGTGACTTGCCCAGGGTCACACAGCTACTAAGTGTCAAGTTTCTGAGGCCAGATGTGAACTCAGGTCTTCCTGAATCCAGGACTGGTGCTTTATGCACTGCAGTGTCACCTAGCTGCCCCCTATAGCTCTCATATGTCTTTTACCTAAAACCCAGCTAGAATAAACACAGCAGAGACAGAGGCCATGGTAAGGAAATAAAGGCCTGAGGCCTCTCTCTCTCTCAGGAGGTCATAGTTCTTGTCTCCTCCAACACCTGCCAGTTCAGGAAAAGGAATGACCCTGATGGATTGTTGTCTGGGTTTGTGCCTTAGTGCTGGCCCCATAGCCCATCAACCATTTGTCTCTTTATTAGGTGGTTAGCAGCACATCATCCTTTGGGGGTGGAAGGTGCATTCTTTAGCAACGTGTGCTGAATGGAGCCAGGCACCAGGAAGAAGTCAGCTCAGATTCAATTCCCCTGTTTCCCCACTCCCTATCCCCTAATCCCTTCCCTGCCCCATAGAAGATGACTGACTCTCCTCCTATTTGCATCAGCGTCAAACTGCTTCTGGGATTCATACGGTTATCAAACATCAGAGCTGGAAGGAACCTTGGGGATCATGTGATCCAAGCCCCAGATTTTGAGTCAGCCCAGAGTTCCATGGGGTCTTCTGACTCTTCATTCAATGCACTTCTTTCTCCCCTTCTCATTTCCCCCACCTCCCACCCTGCTTGCTACCTGCTTCACTGTTCTCAGTGCCCCAAACTTTGTTCTGCATTCTTTCTACTTTAGGTAGCAATTCAGGAACACCCCCTCCCCACCCCCAGCCTGCTCACCTCCTCCCTGTTTTGTTGCTTGAAAACTGCCCTGTGAGACAGCCCATATAAAAGAGAGAGGCCTGAGCTTGGAAGACAAACATCTCCAGGGAATACCTTCAGACAGCTCATGCCCGGAAGTTTTGTCTGCAGGATTTTTCTGTCCTTTTATTTTATTCATATTTATTACAGGGACATAAGCAGTGTCTGAGTCTCCTGTCTGGCTGGCACAGCGGCACTACAATGAGATTGTTCACATCAGGACACCATTTGCTCAGAATTCTACAGCTCAGGCCGTGTGTGTGTGTGTGTGTGTGTGTGTGTGTGTGTGTGTGTGTGTGTGCGCGCGCGTGCGTGCCTGCAAGTGGATGCATGCTTTAAGGGCATGGGTCAAGTGACCCAAAGATCTGGGTCATGGCAAGAAGCCTGTTGGCTCTCCTGCACCACAAAGACCAGAAGAAATTTCCCAGAGGGCTGAGCTTCCCTTGGTATCATAAAGTTTAGATTTGAAGAGGAATCACTTAACCCAAAACTCTCATTTTATGGAGAAAGAAACTAAGGCCCAGACAGGGGAATATGAGTTAGATGAGCTAGGAGCTGGGTACCGACTGGAACCCATTGGCTCTGACCCTATACAGGATACTTTCTTTTCAGATGATTTGGTTCTCTGCACCCAAATTCCAGTGGGGTGTCCAAAACTCCCCCACCTTTGGCCAGGTAAGGAGGTGGTCTTTGTGGAGGCCACTTATTGGAGCATCCATGACTATTATCAAACAGCAACATTTGGTGAAGGCTGAAAAGGGACCAGAAGAAGGGGAAGGCAGAGTCTTTGATGTCAGGGGGCTCAGAATCCAAAGACAAGAAGGGGAGTCATCATCTTCACTGGGTTGTTTCAGAAAGGATTTTTGCTTAGACAGGGATTGGATTAGACTGTGTCTGAGAGGGTGCCCAGGTCAAGTAGCTTTAATTCTCTGCTTCTGGGACTCTTTGGGCCTTCAATTCCTTCTCTGTAAAGTGGGGTGTTGCCTCTGAGGTCTTGCTCAGTCTTGAGAGTCTGTGAATCACACAGTACCTTTTTTATTTTAATTGGGTGGTTGGGGAGAGGGAAAGAAATGTCCCAGTTAACCCACTCAACCCTTCCAGCTCTGAGTATTGGGTATTGGGTACAAACGGTGGTAGAAATAGAACAGTGAGTGTGGCTGTGTCAAGACCCATTCCTCTTCTCAATCCCCATCCACACCTACTCTGCCAAAGGGCCTGGATGTGGGCCACTGACCAACCCCTTAGCAGCAATGAGCCCAGGACCTGTTTTCCCTCTAGGGGGAAGTGTCATCTATCTAAGCCTGCATTCTGTGTATCTAATAAAGTCTCCTTTCCCTTGGAAAGCAAACAGAGGAAAATATCTGGGGTGGGGGGGAGAGGGAAGAGAATCCCTAAGCATCCTTGGCAGATTATAGAATCCTAGCTCCAGAGTTGGAAGGGTGATCAGAGACCATCTCATCTAATTCTTTTATTTTACAGAGGAAGAAACAGACCTAAGGAGGTGACTTATCCAAGGTCTAGAACTGGAAGGGTCATCAGAAGCCAGAGAAGGCATTATCATCATCTGTCAAAATGGGACTAAGAGGGGGCAGCTAGGTGGCACAGTGGATAGAGCACTAGACCTGGAGTCAGGAGTACCTGAGTTCAAATCCGGCCTCAGACACTTAACACTTTACTTACTAGCTGTGTGACCCTGGGCAAGTCACTTAACCCCAATGGCCTCACTAAAAATAAATAAATAAATAAAATGGGACTAAGAGACTAAGTCAAAATTCAGCTAAGGGAGCTGAAAAGACTTGCCCAGGATCACACAGGTAATCTGCATCAGAAGCATCATTTGAGGGGGCAGCTAGGTGGCACAGTGCATAAGGTGCCGACCCTGGATTCAGGAGGACCTGAGTTCAAATCTAACTTCAGACACTTACTAACTGTGTGACCCTGGGCAAGTCACTTCATCCTCATTGCCCCACCAAAAAAGAAGGCAAAAAAAGAAAAAAAAAAAGAAGCCAGGTCTGCTGATTGCAGAATCAGCTATTTCCACAGTACTGTGCACATAGAAAAGGCCAAGCTTCAGCTCTAGTCATACTTCATTCACTTCAATTACAGGTCATCTTATTACCAGCCACCTTAGGCACCCACATTGACCCTCCCCCCCCTTGCCTGGTTTCAGAACCATAATCAAATCATTGCTCCTGGAAAGGGTCCTTTAATCTACCTTCCTATTCTTTCACTCACTGTCCCTGTAACTATCCAAACCACAATATTTATCCTTGGCCACCATTCCTCAATGCGTTCAGTCTCATCCATTAGTATACATCAGGGGTTCTCAAAATTCTTTAGTCTCAGGACCCCTTTATATTTGGGGGGGGGCAGGGCAATGAGGGTTAAGTGACTTGCCCAGGGTCACACAGCTAGTATGTGTCAAGTGTTGGAGCCCGGATTTGAACTCAGGTCCTCCTGAATCCAGGGCTTGTGCTCTATCCATTGTGCCACCTAGCTGCCCCCACCAACTGTGATAGTTTTAACCAGCTTAAGGCATCAGCAGGAGCCTCAGTCTCAGAATAGAATATAGTCTTCAGAGCCTCCTGAGGAAGAACCATTGGTGGAGGGGGGATGCTGTCTAGGACTTGGGGGACTTGGCTAGAAAGAGCCAGAAAGTTTCAAATTATATAGAGGCCAAAGACCTGGGGCAAAAGAGGTAGAAAGTTTCAAAAGGCCAGGAGTCATTTGGCTCCAGCTACAGGTTGGCCAGAGGTCTAGTAGACAGAATCCCTCTAAATCAGGAATTCTTAACCTTTTTAATGTCTTGGACCTCTCTGGCAGTCAGTCTGGTGAAACTGAGGGACAGCTTCTCAGAGCCATGTTTCGAATGCTTAAAATACAGAGGATTACAATGGAAATCAATTATATCATAATACAACTATCAACTATTTTAAAAATAAATAAGTTCACAGATCCCAGGTTAAGAACCCCTGATTTGTGGCTAATGATATCTCCTCAGGAGGAGAAGCAATGGATGAAAAAACTGAACACCCAAAAAGAACTCAGTACATCAATAGTGACAAGAAAGTAGCCAAGCAGGATCAGGAGCAGAGGGGGGCAACCATGACTGAAGGAACCTACAGTGATACCTGCTGTGAAGAGAAGGCAGCAAGAACACAGCAATGAAATAACATGACAGTGGAGGAGAGGTCAGTGAAGGAGCAATTGTTGGGAAGCAGTAAGTGCAGAAGAGACTGGTAATAGCACAAAACAACTTTGCGGATGAGTTGGACATCAAGGCCACACTATGGGAAATGGGCCTGCCAAGATGTTCCATGGGACAATTATTAATTGCACAGACAGCAATGAGAAAAAGTCACGTACCTTCCAGGGGTCAGGTTACTTAAGTTCATTGTCAGCCTAATGGGGATCAGGGTATCTCTGTGTGCATATGAGAGGTACCCCAAACTAGAGGACATTTCTGTAGGAAACCACAAAGTTGGGTGGAGTTTTGGGAACGTACCAGTTTTCTGGCTCAGTTCCTTATTTATTGAAAGATAAATATAGGGGCGGCTAGGTGGTGCAGTGGATAGAGCACCGGCCCTGGAGTCAGGAGTACCTGAGTTCAAATCTGGCCTCAGACACTTAACACTTACTAGCTGTGGGACCCTGGGCAAGTCACTTAACCCCAATTGCCTCACTAAAAAAAAAAAAAAAGAAAGATAAATATAGCTATACTAAATGATTACTTGGGAAGAGTTCAAGCTGCTCTGTATCCCTTAGGCTACTATGGGTGGGAAAGGTTGACAGGAGATAAAACAATCAGAAAGCAAATGCAGATTAAGAAAAACTCATAAGGGTTTTTACCTCATACCCATTAAGTTGGCAAAGATGATAAAAAACCGAAAAAGTTAATGTTGGAGGGGCTGTGAGAAGACAGGCACACAGAGACTTGGCAAAGATATGAATTGACCAAAGGGTTCTGGAAACAATGAGGAATTATGCAAGAGAAGTCACGAAACTGTTCATAACCTTTGACCTAACAGTCTCACTCCTGCATATATACTTCAAGGTGATACAAAATAATGAAGAAAAAGATTCTAAAGAGGAAACAAAGAGGTCTTGTGACCTAGCTATCTGTGTTTGGCTCTGGCTTGGTTAACCCTGTTATCAGTGACTTTGAAAGAAGCATAGTTACCACGCTCAGATTTATGGAAGAAACAAAGTTGGGCCATCCAGCTAACACACCATAAACTTGTCAGGATCCCAAAGATCTTGACAGGCTAGAGCATTAGGCTGAATCTAATAGGATGAAATTCAATAGGGATCAATACCAAGGGTTGTACTTAAGTCCAAAATATCAGCTTCATGGTCAAGTAGCAATTTGTCTGAGAAATAGCTGTGGGTTTTAGTGAACTGGAGGCTCAGTATGAGTCAACATTGTGATGTGGCAGGCAGAAAAGCCACTGTGATCTTGGGCTGCCTTTAAGAGAGGCAGAATTTCCAGGTCTAAGAAGATAATCCTCCCTCTGTCCTTTGCCCTGTTAGGCCCCACCCGGAGTATTGGGCTACTTCTGGGCACCACAGTTTTAGGACATTAATAAGTTCGAGAGTGTCTGGAAGAGGGCAAAGAGGATGGTGAAGAAATCTCAGTTGGTGTCACATGAGGATTTGTTGAAGGACCTGGAGGAGACTTGGGGGTGGAAGGAGATGTGATAGCTCTGTTCAATTGTTCAAAGGGCTTCCGCATGGAAAGACAATTAGACTTGCTCTACTGGACCCTAGAGGGTTTACTTAGGAGCAATGAGTAGAATTTGCTTAGAGGAAAATTTAGACTCGAGGTCAGGAGAAGCTTCCTAATAATAAAAACTATTCTGAAGGGGAATGCTCTGCTTTGGGAGATGGTGGACTCCCCTTCATTGGAAGTCTATAAGCAGAGACTGGACAGCTACTTGTCAAGTATGTTCATGTTTTGGTTGAACTAGATGGCTTCTAAAGTTCGTTCTAAGTCTCATGTTCTATGATTCTGGAATTTTGGCCTTATCAAAAAGGTGGGGGAGGGGAGAGAAGTGTATAACACAAAAGAGTAAGAGAAGAAGGAACACTGAACATTTAGGACTAAGAAAAAGATGTGAACCCAGAAAGACTTACATGAACCGATGCAAAGTGAAATAAGTAGAACCAGGAGAACATTGTAGACAGTAACAATACTGTGAGATGATCGACCTTTTTTTTTTTTTTTTTTTGTGGGGCAATAGGGGTTAAGTGACTTGCCCAGGGTCACACAGCAAGTAAGTGTCAAGTGTCAGAGGCCGGATTTGAACTCAGGTACTCCAGAATCCAGGGCCGGTGCTTTATCCACTGCACCACCTAGCCACCGCCGAGATGATCGACTTTGAATGACCTAGCTATTATTAGTGATACAATGATCTAAGACAACTATGAAGGACTTATGATGAGCACACTTTTTACTTTATTTTTCTTGGGCTTTTATTTTGTTCTGTGTTTTCTTTCACAACATAATATGGAAATATGTTTTGCATGACTACACATATATGACCTATATGAAACTGCTTGCCTTCTCAATGAAGGGGAGTACAGAGGAAGGGATAGAATTTGGAAGTCAAAATTTTAAAAATGAATGTTAAAAATTGTTTTTGCATGTAAATGGGGAAAAATAAAATACTAAATGAAAAGAGAGAACAGAAAAAAAAAACAAGAAAAAGATATGAGGCTCTTCTCAAAGAAGACCACCTTTAAGGCTTTGAAGAGAAAGCAGTGGCTTGACCTTCAAGAAATAATGATGTGATACTTACCTGGCAGGGGTGATCCCATGATCACAAAGGTGGTTTCCCCAGGGCGAGGCTTATCCTTTGCACTCCAGATGGGCTGACTCTCGTAATTTCCCCAAATGTGGGAAACTTAACTGCATAATTTGTGGTAGTGGGGGACTGCATTGGCATTCTCCCCTGGAAAAAAAGAAATAATGGTGTGGATTCATGGATCCTGGCAAATGACAGACCATCTAGCAATAGACAGAGGAAAATGGTCAAGTGTTGGTGGTTGGTGACTCCTTCCTGTGGGCCTGAGACAGCTGTTAGTCAATGTGATAACAATGAAGAAATTGACTATCTTCCTAGGGTATATATCCAAGATGTAACAGAAAACCTCCCAAGACCTGTCAAGTTGCATGACTAACCATGTCCGGTGATCCATATGGGGACAAATCCTCCTGTTAAAAAGATGCTAGAAAGCATTGCCAATAATTAGGGTTTCTTGGGAAAGGAACTGAAGCCTTTAAGAACACAGCTGGTATTGTTATCACTGCTGCCAACAGGCAAATTGGGTAGTGAATGACTGGTGAAGAAGATGGAGGCTGGGAATAGCATTTGGATTTTGGAGTCACAGCTTAATATATAGGAGTGCTGGGCTTGGCCAGAGATGCAGTATACGTAACAAGGGCTTGTAAGAATGTATTTATTGGCGGGGGGTGAAGCTAGGTGGCACTGTAGTGGATAAAGCACCAGCCCTGGATTCAGGAGGATCTGAGTTCAAATGTGGCCTCAGACACTTGACACTTACTAACTGTATGACCCTGGGCAAGTCATTTAACCCTCATTGCCCCACACAAAAAAGAATGTATTTATTTAGCATCATGCAAATCTAAACAAAATGACTATAAACTTAAAAGGAAGAGGGAGGAAGGAAACTGTTTATGCATATACAATAGAGAGGAGCTACAACGTAGATAGAAAAATAACAGTACATGCACCTAATTATTGATAGAAGACAAAATTCTAGAAATGAGCATGCATTAAAATCCATGACCTCTGCTCTCTACATACAGATGCACAAAGGATGGGCAACAAGAAAGATGAGCTGAAGATCCTGTGCAAGGAGAAAAATGTAATCTGATCAATATTGCTGAAATGGCAGAATGAGACCCAAGGTTGGCACGTGATTCTCATTCCAAAAATACTGGGTAGGTTGTGTTGTAGATTAAGAAGATGTACTCATGTTATGAATAACTAAAACATTACAATTTTGATCCTCACAACAATCCAGGGAAGTAGGTATAATTATTATGCCCATTTTACAGATGAAAAGACTGAAAGATTAATTAACTTGCTGGGTCATATAGCTGGGAAGTGTCTGGGAGCAGGATATGAACTTGTCTTCTTGACGCCAAGTCCAAAACTCTATCTATTTATTGCCACATCCAGGAATCATAAGCATGAAACATGGTGGAGAACAATATCCATGTAGACAGAAATAAAAACTGTAATCAAAATATAATGCAGACCATCTTGACAAAAAATGAAAAGAAAATGAATGAGGAATTCAGGAAATAGAACACAAATATGGAAGAGAGGCTGATATAATAATAATTAGATTTTAATTATCCAAATATTTCCTGCCATACTTCTTTGCCAAAAACATAACAGCTAATAATTTCTCAAATTGCCTTAATGAAAATTTCCTTCTTTAAAATATGGAGGGATGAACAAGATAAAATCATTTTTTGGGTCTGTAACTAAGAGGAAGGAATTGGTTGATGAGGTGGAAATGATGGGTTGAAACTGGGAGAACTCCATTTTGGAGTTGATGATAGGGAGAGGAAATCTGGGCATGACCTAATAGCCTCCTTAGATTTGGGAGAAACTGGTTTCAAAGGGTTCCATAAAAAAAAAAAAGATAGGTAGGATTTCAAGTCCTAACATTCTATTAGGGAAGTCAACCCAGAAGGAATTGGAAGCTCTCAAGAAGTCATAATGAGAAATAATTTGATGAGAAGAAAAAGAGAGAGCTGTCTCATGAGAGCAATGAGTATGCATGGGGGAAGTCTTCAACCAACTTACCTTTTAGTTATTTTGAAATAGGTCTTTATTATTTTATTTCTTAAACCATCAATAAACCTTTAAAATAAAATAATAAAGAGCTATTTCAACATAAATACCCTGAGTATGGATATTAATTTAACCATTTCAGTGATTTCTCATAAATGAGCAGTAATTCTGAAGTATTTTGATTGATTTTCCTTTTTTTTTATGAATGACCCACCTCCCTACCCTAAAGTCTGCAAGATTTGTTTAGTATTGTAGGAAGTTTTACCACTTTGTTTCTTGGGGAGTTAAGTTTGGGGAATTATTGCTGTTGGTGTTTTGTGGACTCTTTGATTTGTTCTTTGCCATCTGTTTCCAGAATTTTTGAGCAGTGTTCTCTTATGATTTCCTGAAAAGTATAGGGTTTTTTTCTGTCAAGTTTTCCTGGAAAAGCTACAATCCTTTGATTATCTCTTCACATGCAATTTTAGATTCATGTTCATAGAGCTCTCACAAATTTTTTCAATCTTTTGCTTTTTATTTTGTTCATTTCATCTGCCTCTGATTTTTTGCTTTCCAATTTCATAGTTCTCTTTTTCATGAAATCAACTGTTGTGGAGAGTTTTATTCTAAATTATCTACTCTCTTGTTAGACTTACTGATTTTTTCCCTTTAGAACTCTAATTTCTGCCCTTATTTCTTTGATCCTTTCACCTAATTATTTTATTGCTCTTATGAACCATTCTGGAGATTCCTGGAGTTATTCCATTGTCATATCAAGAATCATCGTATAATTTATTTTAATACTTTCAGCTTTCCCATAGGCTTTTTTCTTTTTAGTGAGTCAATTGGGGTTAAGTGACTTGCCCGGGGTCACACAGCTAGTAAATGTTAAGTGTCTGAGGCTGGATTTGAACTCAGGTACTCCTGACCCCAGGGCCGGTGTTCTATCCACTGCGCCACCTAGCTGCCCCTCCCATAGGCTTTTTAAAAATTCAATTTCCTTTGCTGTGAATTATTTGTTTCTTGTAAAGCTCTTTTTTAGACTGGTTAGTCCTTTTCCTTCCTTCCAGAGCTTCCATTGGCATTTATCAGTCTCTTTACTATTCTTTCTCTTGTAACTGTGCTGTAATAAAGCTTCTTAAAATCAACCCCTTCACTTCTGTACTAGATAGATTTGAGACACACCTACCACTGATGTCCCACTGTTGCCTGGTACCACTGTCCTTCAACCCATGCAACTTATTCTTACCAGATTACTAGGGTTGGGCAACATCAATGATCCTATATGGGTTTTCTTATAGGGAAACTTTGAAAGGCCTTTTCTTCATATTTCCCAGCCTCACTCTTTTGTGTGCCATTGTCTTATCAATGTTTACTTCCCCCATTAGCAAATAAGAGCCTTAAGAGTAGACACTGTCTTGGATATTTCATTTGTATCCTCAGTGCTTAGCACATAGTTTGTCAATACTGATAGCTATAGAGGGGTATTTTGTTTAGGAAAATTAAAGGGATCATGAGTGGAGCCATACAAGAGTAGATCAGCCCACTTTCAAGTAACAATGACATTTGGGAGTTGATCGCATGACTTGTAATAATTTGGATTTAAGTGAGAGAGGGCTATACAAAGTCACCAGCCTCATTCTCTCTTCCAGAACCATCTGAGTCCAGTAGCAAGATATACATCAGGATGACTGGAGATGGCCCCAGATGTTTAAGGCAATTGGAGTTAAGTGACTTGCTCAGTGTCACATAGCTAGTAAGTGTCAAGTGTCTGAGGCCAGATTTGAACTCACATCCTACTGACTCTGGGGCTAGTACTTAATCCATTGCACCACCTAGCTGGATGGCTACTTTTTATTTGAAAGAAACAGGATAGATAAAGGTTTGTTAGTGCTCATGATAAAATTGTATCTTGCTAATGTATATTTATGGGAGGAAATTCAGGAATAAGAAAGGAGAAGGAAGGATGGTGGAAATCATTTGGGTGAAGATCATTGAAGGGATTAACAGAAGTAATTTTATTTTTGACACTACAAAACACTTGGACGGAAAGAGAAAATAGATGAGGAATTTGAGAAACAACTCATATACCTGGCTCAGAGACATGATATAGTAGTTATGGGAGACTTGATTTATCCAGACATACACTGGAGCGCTCGCTCTCGCTCTCGCCCTCCCCCACCTCTCTTTCCCCCTCCCTCTCTCCCTCCTTTTTCCTCTTCCTCCTCTTCTCCAAAAGAACAGCAGCTAAAAATTTCTTGATATCCTTTGATGATCACTTCAGCTTTCAAAAGATGAAGAACCAAAAGGGAGAATGTTGTATGGGATCTTGTTCTCACTAACAATGAAGGACTGGTTGTTGTAGATGGGAACTGGGCACTCCTTCCTTGAGTTTATGATAGAAAAGGAGAGAAAAAAGGACAGAGCCTGACTTTGACCCTAGATTTTTTGGAAGGCAGATTTCAAAGAATTCATAAGATGCATTGTCAGGATCCAAAGAACCAAAATTCTCCAGAGGAAGTCAGCTTAGGATGGGTGGAAAACCTTCAGTACTGAGATTCCTGTTTGTTTGGTTTTTGCAGGGCAATGAGGGTTAAGTGACTTGCCCAGGGTCACAAACTAGGAAGTGTCAAGTGTCTGAGGCCAGATTTGAACTCAGGTCCTCCTGAATCCAGGGCTGGTGCTTTGTCCACTGCACCACCTCGCTGCCCCAGTACTGAGATTCTTTTTTATTTATTTGTTTGTTTTTGTTTTTATAAGATTTTTAATTTCAAATTTTTCTCCCTCCCTCCTTATCAAGACAGCAGGTAATCTGATATAGGTTATATATGTACAATAACATTAAACGTATTTCTGCATTAGTCATGTTATAAGAGAAGAATCAGAGCAAAAAGTGAAAACCTCAAAAAAGAAAAACAACAGCACCAAAAACAAAAGAAATAGTATGGTTCAATCAGCATCCATATTCCACAGTTCCTTTTTCTGGATTTGGAGAGCCTTTTCCATCATGAGTCATTTGGAACTTTCTTGTACCGTTGTATTGGTGAGAAGAATCAAGTCTATCACAATTGATCAACACATAATGTTGATGATACTGTGTACAATGTTCTGCTGGTTCTGCTCATCTCACCCATCATCAGTTCATGCAAGTCCTTCCAGGTTTCTCTGAACTCCTCCTGCTCATAGTTTCTTACAGCACAACAGTATTCCATTACATTCATATACCACAACTTGGTTAGTCATTCCCCAATTGATGGGCAGCCCCTCAATTTCCAATTCCTTGCCACCACAAAAAGAACAGCTATAAATATTTTTGTGCATGTGGGTCCTTTTCCCTTTTTTTATCATCTCTTTGGGAAAAAGACCCAAAGGTGGTATTGCTGGGTCAAAGGGTATGCACAGCTTTATAGCCCTTTGAGCATAATTCCAAATTGCTCTCCAGAATGGTTGGATCAGTTCACAGCTCCACCAAAAATGCATTAGTGTTCCAATTTTTCTGCAGCTTCTCCAACATTTATTATTTTCCTTTTTTGTCATATTAGCCAATCTTATAGGTGTCAGGTGGTACCTCAGAGTTGTTTTAATTTGCATTTATCTAATCAATAGTCATTTAGAGCATTTTTTCATATGGCAATAGATAGCTTTGATTTCTTCATCAGAAAGCTGCCTGTTCATATCCTTTGACCATTTCTCAATTGGGGAATGACTTGGATTCTTATAAATTTGATTTAGTTCTCAATATATTTTAGAAATGAGGCCTTTATCAGAAGTACTGGCCATAAAATTCATTTCCCAGCTTTCTGCCTCCCTTCTAATTTTGGATGCATTGCTTCTGTTTGTACAAAAATTTTTTAATTTAATGTAATCAAAATCATACATTTTGCATTTCATAATATCCTCTATCAGTACTGAGATTCTTAAGACACAAAGGGAAACAGTTTTAATGGGGAAAAATCAAACATGTTTGAAAAAAGAACAATGTGGATGCACAGGGAACTCATGAACCTATTTAGATTAAAATAAGGATATGTACACAAAAATGGAAGCAAGGGCAGGTAACAGAGGAGGAATATAAGGTTGTGATGTGGTTTTGCAGAATGTCAAAAGGGTTAACCCTCAAAATGAACTGTTGTTAGCAAGAGAGCTAAGGACTACAGATAGTGCAGTTTCTTCAATGTCACATTGAGAGAAAGAGGAAGATCAAAAAGAGAATAAGACTGACCCTTGGGGTACATGAGATGATAACTGACAACAAAAGGAAGGCAGAGCTACTCAATTATTTTTTTTTCTGCTTTCTCTTCAAAAGAGAATCACCTTCGCACTAAAAATGGCTAACAGGATAATCAAGTTAACTTGCCCAGGTAAACTATATTCTCAAGTACTAATGAAGGGACAGATATCATTACTAAGGTACTTTTTGTGATTTCTGAATGAGCATGGAAAATGGGAGTGGTATCACAGAACTAGAGAAAGTCACATTTTGTTCCACTTTTCAAGAAAAAAAAGGAAGAGGATCAAGTCTGCAAATGATAGGCCAATAAATTTGGCCCTAATTTTTAGAAAGGGTCATTAAAGTGATGGTTAGTGAATAGCCATAGAAGCATTGATTTCAAAGAGCAAGAACAAATCATGCCATTCTAGCTTTCCTACCATTTTGGAAGGGTTACTAAACTGATAGGTCAGGTAAATGCTCCAGCTATCATTCCCTTAGATTTTAGCTCAGCATTCCATAAAGAATTTCATTGTATTCCTGTGGAAAGGATGGAGAGATGTGGGAGTAGATTGTAACATATTTAGATAGATCTAGAACTGGTTGAATGGGTAGAGTCAAAGTTAATTGGTATTGGTTCAATGTCAACTTGGCAGGGTTTCCAGTGGAATGCCCCAGGGATTTATACTTGGCTCTGTGCTATTTCATATTTAAATCAGTCACTAAGATAAAGGCATAGATGGTATGCTCATCAATTTGACACAAAGCTGGGAGAGGTGGCTAAAACCCTGGATAAAAAAGACAGGATACCAAAGAGACTTAACAAGCTAAAAAATATTAGACTTGTTCTACTAAGATGTCATTCAGTTGAGATAAATGTAAAGTCTTTCCTTTGGGTTAAAAAATTAGCTTCACAAAATAGGGTTAGGGAGTCATGATTAGGCAGAAATTTGAAAAAAGATCTGGGAGTTTCAGTGGACTTGCAAGCTCAATATGACTCAGCAGTGTGATATAGTAACCAAAAAAGTGAACACCATCTTGGGCTTCATTAAGAGAAGCAAAGTTCCCAGAAATATACTCTTCCCTGATGAGACCACATCTGGATTTGATTCAGGGCACCACAGGTTAAAAATTACACGCATAAGAGGTCCTACTGGATGATGGAGGGACTTGAGGCCATCTTGCATTGGGAACGTATGAAGGTACTAGTAATGCTTGGCCTGGAGAAGAGAAGACTAGGGGTTGGACTAGGTAGCTGGGTTCAAATATTTGAAGGGTGGTCATGGGGGGAAAGGGATTAGCCTTGTTTAGCTTGGTTTTGATGGGCAAATAAATCCAGGACAGATCAAGTAGAAGTTGCAAAAGAAAAAAAAAAGGAAATGTAGGTTTTATGTCAGGAAAATATACCTAAATAATGGGCAGCCTCAGGAATGGATTGTTGTTCTCTCCTTGGAGGTCTTCAGGCAAAGGTTGGAAGATCACTGACCTGATATGTTATCAGTGAGCATTCTTGCTTAGCATTGAACTAGATGGCCAAAGCCCCTTCTGTCTCTGAAACTGTGATTCTGTGAGTAGGTAGGTAGGATGGAGTTTATTATCACCATTTTATAGATAACGAATCTGAGGTCTAGAGAGCTGTGGTCATATTTGTCATCATATGGTCAAAGGGCAGGCTTGTTTTGCTTGCCTTCAGAGCTCACTAAGACCAAACAATAGAACATTACAGAGGTGGATTTGGGGCACACCTTTTCTTTTTTTTTTAATTTTTAGTGAGGCAATTGGGGTTAAGTGACTTGCTCAAGGTCACACAGCTAGTAAGTGTTAAGTGTCTGATGCCGGATTTGAACTCAGGTCCTCCTGATTCCAGGGCCGGTGCTCTATCCACTGCAGCGCCACCTAGCTGCCCCTAGGGCATACCTTCTAACGATAGCCACTGTCCCAAAGTGGAATGGATTGCCTCGGTACTCACTGTGTTCCCTGCCTAGCGGTGGCTGGATGTCTATTTGTTGGGCCGGACAGAAGATTTTCCTGCTTCAGGTAATCAGTTGAATCCACTGAGTCCTTCACTTGAGTCCATTTAGATCCCTTCCAACTTAGAAAGTATATAATTATATAACTTACCCAAGGTCACACAACCATCATTTGGGCAGTTCTGGGACATGAACCCTGGTTTCTTGACACCAAGCCCAAAGGTTCTCTCTACTACCCCAAAGAAGGCACCCACATTACAGTCTAATACAGTAAGCCCACATCAGAGAAAGGAAATCCTGGGACATTGGTGCTTATTTCCACCCACACACCAATACAGGGGGAACTGAGCACATGGGGAAGGAGTCTCTGCTGGTCACATCTCCCACCTAGTTCTGTTGCCACCATTTACTCCTCCCTGAAAATAGACTGACTGGCACCACTTCTGATGAGACACCAATGAGGTGATGTCTGGTTTTATTTTCCCCCCCTCAGCATTTAGACAATTTTAAAATTCAGGCCACTATCTAAAGTATAGATAGATATAGCGGGCATGCTCTCAATGTTCAGACTCATAAGGTATTGGCTCATGGAACATCTGGAGGTCCACCTGGAAGACCTTCAGGGGTCCCATTGTAACAATCACTACCGTAATGGACAGGAAAAAGGATATAGGAGAAGTAGTTAATATCTCCAGCTGGCCATGAATAGGTATGTCCATGGCATGCGAGAGTAAATTGCAGAAATTGCACCCCACCTCTAACTATCCAGGGACAACTATTCTACCTAGTCAGAGAACTTGCAGACAGTGAAATCCATTGCTTTAGCTGGTAGTATAAAAATAAAATAACTAAATTACAATAAAATGATAACAATAGTAAATGTTGTAACAGAGGTGAGCAGGCTGTCTCCACCCTCTTAAAAATGGAAGACAGATCTCCCTCAGGCTGGAGGAGAAGAGTCCAGGAAACACATGGATTTCTGAGGTTTGAGTTTTAAGCTCAACTCTCAAGCCAGGGATATATAGGATGCTTTGGGCTAGAGGAATCTCTGATTTGCTGAATTGGAGCACTTCCCATGGAACTGACTCCTTGCCCAAGGATAACACCAGGAGCTCCTGACCCCCAATGACTTGAGGAAATGTAAGAGCTGTAAAAATGGCCCCATTTGTCCCTTTTATACTTCTTTCTTTTTCAAATCAAGTTGTTATAAAGCACTTATTAAATGCCATTGTACTTAGCACTAAGGATTATAAATACAAGCAAAAAGAAAGACAGTCCCTGCCTCCAAACTGCTTACAATCTAAGGAGGGAAGGCAACTCATAAAAGGAAGTAGAAAGGGAGAGGGGGCGGAAGGGGAAGGCAGAGAAGGGACCCATCAGGGGGTACAGTGGAGAAAGAAGTTTGAAGAATCAAGTGTGGAGCCCAAGAAGGAATGAAGGGGTGACTATGGATGGCCTGAGCACTTTCCTTAGGAAGAACTAACCAACCAGAAGAAGGGACCACAGGAGTGGCATCATCTTCTGGGGTGAGAATGCTGCCTTGGCATGGTGGACAAACAAATATGGAAAATCAGGAATGGAGCCTGGAGAAGAATGCATTGCATAGACAAGTGAATCACTTGGACTTTCAGCAAGGGGCGGGGAGGGGATTTTGCTTATATCTCCCCCATGCCTAGAATGGACTCCCTGACCCCATCACCATCTGAAGATGTTCCATAAATAGAAAGCCTTCTCTGACCCTTCCCACTCTACCTCACTAAAAGGTGGGGTCTCCTCAAATGTCTCAAGGAACTTGGCCTAGTTTTCCCCTTTGCACTTACTTCATCCTCCCTTCTATCATAATTATATGCGTGCTTGTTCCTCTCTTCCCATTAGACTGTATGCTCCCTGACAGCAGGGTGGGGGTGAGCTATATCTTTGTATCCCTAGCATCAAACACAAGGACCTGAAAAAGATCAGGCACTTAGGGAAGAAATGTTCATGGAATTCAATTTTCTGAAACCCTCACAACATAGCTTGGCACTGGCTACGATGTCTCATTACAGCCCACATTAGGTTCTAGAGGACTTATACATACACACATATGCACATAGTACATATACACACGCACATATCTCAGAGATCATTATACTGTGGCTCACACCATCACCCACAAGTGTTCCATTTCCATGTTTATGAACCCTTGAAATGACTTTATGTGATCATAATCTGTTATTGTTCCATCTCTCCTTAAATCCTTCTAAACCTACTCTTTGGCCTCACTGTGAACTCTAGTCCCACCCTTCAGTCCTTTCCCAGACTATGAGCCCTGCCAAGCTAACACTCTCCTCCCTTCCTAATCCTGACCCCTTAGTGAATCAGATCAGCCCTCCCCTCTTCATCTACATTAGGTTCCCTTGCGCCCTTGTTCTATTGCTGATTGCACCTTTCTAAGCCCCATCTTGGGATTATTCTCACCATCCACCCTCTCTACTCCTCTTCACAGAACTAGAGTAAATCACAAAAACCTTCAGTCTGAGAGCTTAGCACAGCGCCTGGCCCATATTAGGTGCTTAAGAAATGTTCATATTTTGCTCTTTTCAGCAAGACAATGATCCAAAACAACTCCAAAGGACGCAGGATGGGAAATGCTCTCCACGTCCAGAAAAAGAACTGTGGATTCTGAATGAAGATTGAACTACACTATTTATACTTTTTGGGGAGGGTTTTCCCTTTTGTTCTGATTCTTCTTTCACTACATGACTAATGCAGAAATGTTTAATGTGATTGTATATGTAAAACCTATATCATCGGATTGCTTTCTGTCTTGGGAGTGGGGAGGGAGAAAAATTTGGAACTAGAAATCTTATAAAAACAAATGTTGGGGGCAGCTAGGTGGCGCAGTGGATAAAGCACTGGCCTTGGACTCGGGAGTACCTGAGTTCAAATCCAGCCTCAGACACTTGATATTAGCTGTGTGATCCTGGGCAAGTCACTTAACCCTCATTTCCCTGCAAAAACAAAAAACAAACAAAAAACAAACAAAAACAAAAACAAATGTTGAAAACTGTCTTTACATGTAACTGGAGAAAAATTAAAAAATGTTCACTAATTAATTGATTGACTGGGCCCACTACAATGTTAGGCTGCCTAATCTCAACTGTGTTCTCACTGAGGTGAAGCAAGCCCTTGATTCTCCCTCACTAGAGTCCCTATTCTATTCACCACAAAGGCTGTTCCAAACCTTTTCTTCTCTCCTCAAGTCTCCCATGGCACCCATTACCCACGCTCCTAGCTGACAACCTCCCCTCTCATACTTCAGTGGAAAAAAAATTAAGACCATTCACCAAGAACTCTCTCTTCTACCTCTTCCTCCTCTCACATCTTCCTGATATCTCCCACCATCTCCTCCTTCACTCCAGTCTCTGATGATTAACTGGGCCTTCTCCTTGTCAAGGCCAACCCTTCCACATGTACCTTGATTTTATCCCCTTCCCATATCCTCTAGCAGAACGCCCCATTCTCATCCCTACTCTCCCTCTAACCTTCAGTCTCTCCTAGTCTGTGGATTGACTTCTTGCTTGTCTACAAAAACACCTGTATCTCCTCCATCCCTAAAAAAACAAACCCTTCACTAGATTCTACAATGCCTGGCAACAACCATCCTACAGATTTCCTTCCCCTTTTCAGCTAAACTCCTTGAAAAAAGTCCCCTGTTCTCAGTGGCCTCCACTTTTTCTCCTCTCATCTTCTCTCTCTCTCTTTTTTTTTTGGGCAGGGCAATGAGGGTTAAGTGACTTGCCCAGGGTCACACAGCTAGTTAAGTGTCAAGTGTCTAAGGTTGGATTTGAACTCAGGTCCTCCTGAATCCAAGGCCGGTGCTTTATCCACTGCACCACCTAGCTGCCCCTCTCATCTCTTAAATCCCTCTGTAGTCTGACCTCATCATTCAACTTAAATCACTCTCCAAATTTCCAATGATCTCTTCATTGCCCAATCTGATAGCCCCTTCTTAATCCTGTTCCTCCTTAAATAGTATCTGACTAGGTTGACCAACTTCTCTTCCTCTATACTCTCTCCTCTCTGGGTCTTCAGGATTCTGTTCTTTCATGGTTCTTCCGCTATCTGTCCTATAGTTCCTTCTCAGTCTCTTTTTGGATCTTTATCCATGTCACTAACTATAGGTGTTCCAGCAAGGAGGGCTCTCATCTATTTTCTCTCTATACTCCCACTTGAGGATCTCACCAACTCCCATGGGTTCAATTATCAACTCTATATAGATGATTCCCAGATCTATACATCCTGCCCTGCTCTGTATCCTGAGACTCAGTCCCACATCACCAATTCCCTGTTTGACATTTCAAACTGGATATTCTAGGGACATCTCTAATTCAACAGATCCAAGAGACAACTCATCATATTTCTCTCCGAACCTATCCTCAGCTTTTTTACTTCTGTCAAGATCACCACCGCCCTCCTAGTCATCAAGGTACATAACCCAATTCATTCTTGACTCTGCTCTCTCTCTCACTCACCCCATCCAATAAGTTGCCAAATCTTAGAATTTCTTTCTAAAATTACATATACATATATATGCATATATACATATATATAAAGAGAGAGAGAGAGAGCGAGTGCGCGCGCAGCTAGGTGGCACAGTGGATAGAGTACCGGCCCTGGATTCAGGAGGACCTGAGTTCAAATCCAGCCTCAGACACTTGACACTAGCTGTGTGACCCTGGGCAAGTCACTTAACCCAATTCATTCTTGACTCTGCTCTCTTTCTCACTCTCCCCATCCAATAAGTTGCCAAATCTTAGAATTTCTTTCTAAAATTACATATATATACATATATATATATACATATATATATATATATATATATAGAGAGAGAGAGAGAGAGAGAGAGAGAGAAAGAGAGAGGGGGAGGGAGGGGGAGGGAGGGCAGCTAGGTGGCGCAGTGGATAGAGTACTGGCCCTGGATTCAGGAGGACCTGAGTTCAAATCCAGCCTCAGACACTTGACACTAGCTGTGTGACCCTGGGCAAGTCACTTAACCCTCACTGCCCTGCAACAACAACAACAACAACAACAAATAAAAAATAAATAAATAGAGACAGAGACAGAGGCAGAGGCATATATGTATATCATATACCTGTGTATGTGTGTATATATGCATATATATATATATACACACACATATATATCTCTATCTCTGTCTCTATATATCTCCTTTCCCAATCTTCTCTCCCAGAATGCCCCCAGATGGATAGATAGATGATAGATAGACAGACAGACAGAGTAGCTCCCCTTCTCTCTAATCACAGTCACATAGTCGTACCCATAGTTCAGGCTCTCATTATTGCTCATTTGGACAATAGCTTCTTACTTGGCCTCCCTGCCTCATTTCTCCCCATTCCAACCCATTCTCCATGAAGCTACCCAAGTGATTTTCCTAATGCCTAGGTCTGGTCAATAATCCTATCTAGCATTTTTTTAATTCCTGGCCTCCTTTTAGATTCAGCTCAAGCACCAGCTCTTCCAGGAGATCTTTCCTGGTCCCCACTGCCAGCTTCCAGTACCATCCCCTCTGACGTTACCTTCTATCTACACTGTGCTTGTCTTGTGTGTAACTGATCTAAATCTGTTGGCTTTCTCCTAAGAATGTAAGCTCCCTGAAGGGAGGAGCTGTTTTGGCTTTTCTTTAAGACCTTAGCACAGTGCCTGGAGCATTGTGAATACTTCAGAAAGGCTTGTTGGTGATTGACTGACATTGATTTAGTGACTGCTGCATAGGTTACTCTGGGCATCTGGACACTGAAGGACGGTGAAGGGGCTGGTCAGCAGTCAGTGACCAGTCGGTGCTGCACCTGGGAGCTCATTCCCAAGCACCTGGGCTGGCCCAGCAAGAAGCCACTGCCATCACTGCTTCTCTTGAACCTAGGTAGGGAAACTCAATAAGGGCCGCCAAGGATGGCTTGTCTTGAAGGCTCCATGGGACAGTTTTTTCAAAAGTCCCCAAGACGGGACATCTAGGTGGCACAGTGGATAGAGCACCAGCCCTAGATTCAGGAGGACCTCATTTCAAATCTGGTCTCAGACACTTGACACTTACTAGCTGTGTGACCCTGGGCAAGTCACTTAACCTCAATTGCCTCACCAAAAAAAGTCCCCAAGACCCTCCAATAGGTACATATATAGTTCTTGCAAAGATCAACTAGTACAAAGAACAAAAGTTCCCAAAGAACATCATGTTCCATCTCAGAGTCTACCTGGCAATGTGGTTTGAGTGGCAAGAGTGGATCTGGAGTAAAAACTGGAGATCACATGTCATTTCTGTCCCTTAGCCATGTGACCAAGGATAAATCACCTAATCTCCCTTAAATTGTTTGCTAATATGTAAAATGGTGGAGGATAATGTCTATAGCACTACTAGTCTCTCTGTAGATAAATTACCCCCTACCCAGTACCTTAGTTTCCCATATGTAAAATGGGAATGATAATAGTGTTTCTACCCTCTTTACAGAATTATTGTAAGGAAAGTAAAAGTTTACCAATGGAAGATTCACCACCATTATCTGAAGTTTGCATCTCTTCCAATGCTCAACATTGATCAAGTAGGAAATTGGTAAATGTTTGTTGAACATATGAATGGGCTCAGTTGTTTGTGAAAGTCTACCTGGAGGAAGGAAATTGCTCTCCAGGGGCCTGCTGGAACTTTGCAGCCCAGTGAGGCTGAGCCACATGCTGTATGCTTGTGGGGGAGGGGGGAAGAAGAAAAGTAAGCGCTGTCTGCACACCAGCTCTGGGTGCCACTTATCTGCCAGAGACCAATGTAGAAATATGAATGTCCCCAACAAAAGAAACAATTAGAATTCCAAAATCACTACTGTGGTGGTGAGGAAAGAACCTTGATTTGAAGTCAGAGGACCCCTTGTTTGAAGCCCAACTTCCCAAGGGAAGTAGGGGCAGGTCTCCCATCACGCATCAATGGATACTAATCTGCAAACCTCTAGTTGGGTCCCTTCACTCTATGGCACTGCCTGGAACACTAGGAGAGGTGATTTTCAAACTGGTGTCCAAAAGGGGAAATTCTAAAGAATCTTCTTATCCGTATATCCTAGTTTTGAGAATAGGGGCAGCACACTGTTGCATAGTCTCCAGGGGGAAAGTGACATATTGAAAAAGTCAAATAAAGGCTGTCCATTAATATTTAGGGAAGTGTTAGTATTATGGAATTTCTCCTTCCCTCTCCCTGGGCCTCAGTTTCCTCTGAGATCCATTTCAGGTCTAGATCTAGGATCCTACGTGTGACCTTAGGCAAGTCACTTCCTTTTCCTAGGCCTCAGTTTCCTCTCTTGTAAAATGAAAGGGGGGGGGTGGGTTAGACTACATGACCTCTAGAATTTTTCCCAGATCCAAATCCCATGACCTCGTCTCTGAGACGAGCAAACCTTCAGTGAGACAGCACTTCCATCTAATGTTCACCGAACAGTAATCTCCTTGAGGAAGTATTTATTTAATGAGAGAGGACTGAGTAGTTCATCCTTTTTCCCTATTTATTTGCTGCAATCTTTGCTCCTCGGGCCTGTCTTCGGGGTGGTAGTGATAAATAAAGAAAATATATCATCTGAGCTTTCCAATTTATGAGATGATACAACAATCCCAATTGCCTTAGAGTGCCTGAGGAAGATGCATAAACATGAGAGAGACAGGAGGGTCCAAGTTTGCCATCCAGGCAAAGGGAAAGGCCTTCTTTCTACCAGGCCCAGAAGCACCTAGGAATGGAAACAATTCACAAATGGCATAGCCCCGGTAAGTTTCAGTCAGTTTCCCACCTTCCCAGCATGCTCCATGGCTATTCTGGTTAGGCAACTGGGATCTAGCAGGCAAAATTACCCCAGTACACTGACAGGAGAGTGTGTGAACCTCATGATGGTCACTTAAAGTCAAACCAGTGAAGGGCTAACAATCCTAGAGTTATAGTATCAGAGTATTTAGAGCTGGACAAAACCTCAGAGATCATCGCATCTAATCCACTCATTTTACAGATGAGCAAACTGAGGTTCAGAGAAGGGAAAGGATTTGACTAAGGTCACAGAGCTAATTAAGTGGTAGAGCTGAAATTTGAATTCATAACCCACTTTTAGGCCCCAAAGAACATTTTTTACCAAGTTCAGAAAATATTTCTTCCCTCCTCCCCTTTCCAAGAACACGGTGAGTTAGCTGCTACCCCATATCCAGTCAGCCCCAACAAACTGCTAATTTACTATTCAAAATGTCTCTCCCACTCATTTCATCCTCTCTATTCCCACCCACCCCTCCAAGCCTTTCTCCCTTGGATTGTGCCAGCAGACTTCTTTTTTTTTTTAAGTGAGGCAATTGGGGTAAGTGACTTGCCCAGGGTCACACAGCTAGTAAGTGTTAAGTTTCTGAGGCCGGATTTGAACTCAGGTCCTCCTGACTCGAGGGCCGGTGCTCTATCCACTGTGCCACCTAGCTGCCCCGTGCCAGCAGACTTCTAATTGTTTTCTCCTAATTCTTTCTACTTTGAAACTCTTCTCTCTCCTGTGCTTTGCAAAATCTACCAGGCAAATCTCCCTTCTTAAAGCTCTGCTTTAGTTTTTATTATTACTGTTATTATTATTAATTTCTTTCATGTTTGTGAAGCACTTTCATCACTACAAACACATGAAGTAGATTATGAAGGTATAATTATCCCCAGTGATCAGTTGAGGGAATAGAGACTCAAAATAGTGAAATGACTTGCCCAAGGTCAGAAAGCTCAGTTGCCAAGGGTCAAGACTTGAACCCAGGCCTTTTGACTCAAGGTCCCTTTCTGCTAATTTCATGTCAGTTTTTGGCTTATCATAGTTCCCTGTTGCATATTATAGCAATTCCAAACTTCTTAGTCTGGCATTCAAGGACCTCTGTAGTCTGGTCCCACTCTTATCTCTCCATCTGCATCTCCTGCTAGTCCCCAATATATTTCTTTCTTTTAAAAAAATTTTTCAGGGCAATGAGGGTTAAGTGACTTGCCCAGGGTCACACAGCTAGTGTCAAGTGTGTGAGGCCGGATTTGAACTCAGGTCCTCCTGAATCCAGGACCTGTGTTTTATCTACTGCAGCACCATGTAGCTGCCCTTCCCCAATATATTTCTAATACCCTATCACAAGGAGAGGGACTTTGACCTGGGTTCAAGTACCAACTCTGATGCCATTGCCTCATCCCTTTGGGCCTCAACATCTGTTTCTGTAACATGAGGATACATAGCTAATGATTAAGGCTCTTTCCGGCTCTAACAGCAAACAAATCAGTAAATTGATTAATTGATGAGTTGGCTGATGGACAGCTGACCTCTGAAATAGCTTTGGGTTTCTGTTATTGAGTCCATTTAATCTGGGCAGAATGGGGGTGTGCCTGGGAGTACAATGAGACCTGGGCAAGAAGGATTAGCTGGAGACCCTGCCATATCTCCCTTTTACTTGTCCCGAAAACAACAGCAATAAGAAACCTAAGTATATAGAAATGTGCAGAATATATAAAAGAAGATCATTGTTAGCCTCCTTAAAGGAAAATCTCTTGGAGGGTGGAGAGTCTTTCCCTTCTGTGTATCCCACATTCAATCAATGCCTGGCATCTAATAAACACTTAATGAATACTCGTTAATCGATTGATCTTAGAGTTCCAGAATCCCAGAGCTGGGAGGGACTTCAGAGGGCAGATAGTTTGACTGTATATAAGCAGAGATCCTGTCTACAACCTGCTCCAAAAACATTCCCAGCAATGGAAGGCTGAAGACTTTCAGGGAGAGGGAATACCCTAGCTCTGGAGGCAGTCCATTGGGACAACTCAGTGTAAGGAAATGTTTCCTTAGAGTGAACTGAAATCTGACTCTCCATTACTTCTCCCCATTGCTCCTTGTCCAGCTCCCTGGGGCCACATTCACAGATCAGTTCCCTAGAGCTGGGAGAGACCTCAGAGGCCTCCCATAACCACCCTCTTTTTTTTTTTTTTTTTTTTTTTTTTTTGGTGAGGCAATTGGGGTTAAGTGACTTGCCCAGGGTCACACAGCTAGTAAGTGTTAAGTGTCTGAGGCCGGATTCGAACTCAGGTACTCCTGAATCCAGGGCCGGTGCTCTATCCACTGCGCCATCTAGCTGCCCTGCCACCCTCTTATCTGAGAACCTTGCCTCATATGCCGCTGAAAAAACCGAGGCCATTTCCCGACAGCTTCCTCTTCTGGCCCATTCTTCACCTCCCACCGCTCATATACCTTCTCCTTCACCCCCATTTCATGAGAAAAGACATCTCCCCTCCTTGCCAAGCAGATCTCTCTACATGCCCAAGTGATCCCATTTGATTCACTAAACACCTGTTAAACACCTACCACATATTATCCATCTCCTTGAGAAGGCCATTTCCAATGGATACCTCCATCTCCTTTTGTCCCCGTCTCTTCTTAATTTTCTGCAGAGTGATTTCTTACTTCCCACTTCAACCATAACTGATTTTTCCATCATTCTCAATGATTGCTTGTGTGTTCTCTCTCTCTCTCTCTCTCTCTCTCTCTCTCTCTCTCTCTCTCTCTCTCTTTTTCTCTGGTGGGGGCAATGAGGGTTAAGTGACTCACCCAGGGTCACAAAGCTAGTAAGTGTCAAGTGTCTGAGTCCAGATTTGAACTAAGGTACTCCTGAATCCAGGACCGGTGCTTTATCCACTGCAGCGCCACCTAGCTTCCTCCTCAATGATCTCTTAATTGTCAAGTCCAATGGCCTTTTCTCAATCTTTATCCCTCCCTTTTGACGTCTCTGCAGTCTTTTGCACTGCTCATTTTCTCCTTGATGCTCCCTTCCCTCTAGGTTTTTTTGTGACATTGTTTCTTCCTTGTTCTCCCCTAACCTGATTGTTCCTTCTCAGCCTCCTTTGCTGGATCTTCATCCAGATCATGCCTCATCATTGGGGGAGTCCCCCAGAGTTCTCTCCTGGGCCCTCTTCTTGTTTCCTTCTATATTATCCCACTTTAATCTCACCATCTCCCATATATTCATTTCTATACAGTTCATTGTTGGAGCTGTCTGTCTAACCCTAATCGTCCCTTGACTTCCAGTCTAACATCTGCCCATTGGATATCTCAAACTGGATGTCTCATCTTAAATTTGGCATGTCCAAAACTGAGCTCACTGTCTTACTTCTCAAACTTTCCCGTCTTCCTAACTTATCTTTTACTATAGAGAGTATGACCATTTTCCCAGTCCCCCAGGCATGTGATGGAGGTGAAATCCTCAATTCCTCATTCTCTCTCACCCCAACCCCCATTTAAATCAATACCAAGTTATATTGTTTTTTTCCCTTCACAACACATCTCACATATCCCCCCCTTTCTCTTCTGACACTGTCACTACCCTGCTTCTGGCTCTCATCCCCTCACCCTTGAACTATTCCAGTATCCTGTTGGTGGGTCTCCCTGCCTCAAATCTCTCCCAAATGCACGTACTCCATCCTCAGCCCAGCTATGAAATTAATCTTCCTAACAGAACAGATCTGATCATGTCACACACCATTTAATCAACTCCAGTGTCTTGCTAATACACACAGGATCAAACGTCACATCCTCTGTTTATCTTTTCAAGCCCAACATGACATGCCTGCCCCCCTTCTTACCTTTCTAGTCTTCTTATATCTCTCTCCCCCACCCCAAACACCACATATGCTGTGATTCAGTTACATTGACCTCCCTTCTCATACAAGACCCTCTATCTCTCTGACAGCATTTTCACTGTCCTGTCCTCCGTGCCTGGACTTCTCTCCCTCCTTACCTCTCTCTCCTGGCCTCCCTACCTACAGGGCTACAGTCCTCTCCATATTAAGCCTTTCATTTCCTGCCTTCCCTCTGTGATTATCTCTGGCTTACCCAGTACCTGTAAATATTCTCTTTGTATATAGTTTTTTATATCTTGTCTTTCCCTTTAGACCAGGAGCTACTTGAAAGTAGAGACTGTTTTTTGTTTTCCTTTGTATCCCCAGTGTTGAGCAAAGTGTCTGGTGTATATAGTAGGTACTTAATAGATGCTTGTTGATGAATCAGAAGTCCAGGGAGAGAATTGACTCGCCTAAGGTCACACATAGGATTCTAGGTCCAGAGCAGGAAGGGACTTCAGAGGCTTTCTAGTCCGACCCTCTCATTTTATAGAGGAGGAAACTGAGGCCCAGAGATATAAAGTGACAATTTTAATTGTTTTAATGCTATAGGATGGTGTAGTACTTAACACTCAACCCATTCGAGCATCCCAGCAACCCCATGAATTAGACAGTATAAGACCCATTTTAGTGGTGTGGAAACCGAGACTCATAGAGGAAGTTATGTGTACTCTGACCCAGTCTACATAGCTTCAGTGGAGAAAAGGGCCCACCAATATAGATTCAGTTCCTAGGCTTTCTTCAATCCCATTCAACAAGCATTTTTTTTTTTTTTGGTGAGGCAATTGGGGTTAAGTGACTTGCCCAGGGTCACACAGCTAGTAAGTATTAAGTGTCTGAGGCCGGATTTGAACTCAGGTCCTCCTGATTCCAGGGCCAGTGCTCTATCCACTGAGCCACCTAGCTGCCCCTCAACAAGCATTTCTTGTTTGTCTATAGTATATCAGGCATTGTTCTGGGCACTGGAGATCAAGAGATCTTAAATTTACAGCTTCAAGTCCAGGAAATTCAATCCCTTCTCATAGAAAAGGAAACTGAGGTACAAAGAGGCTAAGGAACTGACTCAGGGTCACATAACTAGTAAGTTAAGATGAAAGATTTTCTTGGCTTAAAGTCCAGTGTCCTCTCCACAAAACCACCTTGCTTCTCAATAAAACAATGATGAAGGCTTGCCTTCAGGGTGCTTACCATATACTGGGGAAACAACATCTAAACAGGGCTTGTTGACTTGCTGACACATATAAATGATCAATCAGTCAACAAGAATTTATTAAGCACTTATTATATGCTTGGCTTACAAAGGGGAGGGAGTTAACATTTATATCACACCACTATATGCCAGGCCCTGTCCGAAGCACTTAATATTACCTCATTTGATCTTTACAACAATG
This sequence comes from Dromiciops gliroides, assembly GCF_019393635.1. Lineage (NCBI taxonomy): Eukaryota > Metazoa > Chordata > Mammalia > Microbiotheria > Microbiotheriidae > Dromiciops > Dromiciops gliroides. The sequence continues at coordinate 26,794,203 of NC_057867.1, read as the reverse complement.
CTGCCAGGTATGTGCCATCATCACCCCCAGTTCACAGTTGAAGAAACTGAAGGAGATGGGTTAAGTGACTTGCCCAGGGTCATACTGCTAGTAAGTGCCTGAGGCTAGATCTGAACTCAGTTTTTTTCTCATTCCAGGCCCAGCCCTGCACCACCTAGCTACCTCATCAATCCCTGCTCTCAAGAAACTTAAATTCTAATCAAGGAGACATTTAGTAAATAACTTGGCACATACTGGAGAGAGAGTAGATGGAAGTTAGCCTTGGAAAGGAAGCCATTAGTTGTTGGGCAGACTGGGAAAAGCCTCCTTAAGTAGGTAAGATTTGAATAAATACCAAATATATAAAAAAGCAAAAAAAAAAAAAAAGAAAATTAATGCTGGGGGTGGGTAGAACACTAACACTCAGGGGTGGGTTGAAGATCAAAAAAGGCCTTTTGCCAGGAGATGTCCCCGAGCTAAGTTTTAGAAGAGCTCTAGAGGTCATGAGGGTGGGAGACAAGGAGCACAGAGGAGGAAGATGAAATGTCCTGCATGGGGAACAGTATGTAAAGCACTTTGGCCAGGACATGCCGTGCATGAGAGGGAGCAATGTGTTAGAGTGACTGTGATACTGAATAATACATGCTCAGTCCATCTGAGAGGAGCAAATGTGGGTTCCAAGAAAGGTGGCTTCCTCCTGGTGGATATCTGGGGAAGCTTGACTGAGGAAGGAGTACTTGGGCTGGTCTTTAAAGCATGAGTAGGAAATTGAATTTGATTCAAGAGACAATGGCAGCAAAGGATGAGGGCCAAAGGGGTAGTTGTCACTCTTCTAATTCTAGAAGCCCCTGACAACTGTGTGGCCTCCATTTCCCTAGTACTCATTTCAGGAAGGTCCATTTGTGGTTCACATCCAACCCAGTGGACATTTTCCCTGAGGGAACATTTAAAGATAATACAAGCATATATGTCAATGTCCACGTAAGAACCTTGAGCCAACTTGCAACTTGCCTGAGGCCTAAGTCTATTTGGAGTTTGGGAACAACAAGAGTGGCTTTTCTGAAGGGTTCTGAACATTCATCTTTCCTAGCTCTTCATTCATTCAACATTCCCTAATGAGATAGGTCTGATGAAGCCAGGTCCAATGGAATATGAGAGATGGAAGGGCCCTTAGAACAGAGAATGTTAGTTCTAGAAGGGCATTCAGAACACAAAATGTCAAAGCCAAAAGAGACTGGCTCTAACATGTATGACCTGTATGACCTTGGACAGAGCCACTAACCTCAGCCTGTTTTCACACCTGTCAAAGGGCTGGATTAGATGACCTCTTAGATCATGTCCTCTAAATCTAAGATCCCACTGTGCTATGTATCCCACTATGATGTATGATAGTGTCAGAGGTAGAAAGGACACCAGAACAGGGAATGTCAGAGCTGGGAGGAACCTTAGAAGAGGGAATGTCAGAGCTGGGAGGAATCTTAGAACAGAGAATGTCAGGGCTGGGAGGAACCTTAGAACAGGGAATGTCAGAGCTGGGAGGAATCTTAGAACAGGAAATGTCAGAGCTGGGAGGAACCTTAGAACAGGGAATGTCAGGGCTGGGAGGAACCTTAGAACAGGAAATGTCAGAGCTGAAAGGAACCTTAGAACAGGAAATGTCAGGGCTGGGAGGAACCTTAGAACAGGAAATGTCAGAGCTGGGAGGAATCTTAGAACAGGAAATGTCAGAGCTGAAAGGAACCTTAGAACAGGAAATGTCAGAGCTGGGAGGAATCTTAGAAGAGGGAATGTCAGAGCTGGGAGGAATCTTAGAACAGAGAATGTCAGGGCTGGGAGGAACCTTAGAACAGGGAATGTCAGGGCTGGGAGGAACCTTAGAACAGGAAATGTCAGAGCTGAAAGGAACCTTAGAACAGAAAATGTCAGGGCTGGGAGGAACCTTAGAACAGGAAATGTCAGAGCTGGGAGGAATCTTAGAACAGGAAATGTCAGAGCTGAAAGGAACCTTAGAACAGGAAATGTCAGGGCTGGGAGGAACCTTAGAACAGGAAATGTCAGAGCTGGGAGGAATCTTAGAACAGGAAATGTCAGAGCTGAAAGGAACCTTAGAACAGGAAATGTCAGAGCTGGGAGGAATCTTAGAACAGGGAATGGCAGAGCTGAAAGGAACCTTAGAACAGGAAATGTCAGAGCTGGGAGGAATCTTAGAACAGGGAATGTCAGAGCTGGGGGAGGCCTTAGAACCCAGAATATGAGAAGGAACTTAGAGGAAGAAGGGGCCCCGGAATACTGGTAACTAGAACTTCACTCATACCTAGTCTCCTCTGGCTCATTTTGTGAACCCACATCAGTAAAAGGCAAATGGTTTCCAGAGTTGCAGGAAAATCTAACTATTTCTCTCCTTGTATGTGAATTGATGAGTTGTTAATGGACAGATGTCCTCGAAAATAGCTTTGGGTTCCTGTTATCAAGTCCATTTAATCTGGTCAGAACAGGGTGTGCCTGGGAGCACAATGAGACCTGGGCAAAAAGACACAAGCAACCTAAATTCTAATCTCCAGAATGTCTACCTTTCTATAAGCAAAATCAACAGCCAGAGCATGTCCTGGAACTAAATCAAGATCAAATGCAATGGCTATTTTTGGCAATTCCACTAACTCCCAGAACCAGGACCTCCTGAGTCCTGTCCCTAGCACACTGTAAACTCTACCCAAGCTGCTGTCTCAACATTCTCCCCCCTTCCTGTACTTGTAAAGTAGATTTTCTTTGTATCCAAACATAAGAATTTCCATTTATGCTCATTGAATTTCATTTTTTCAAACTTTGGCCCAATGGTCTAAGCTGTGGAGATCTTTTTGAATCCAGAGTCTATCATTCAATGGGTTATGTACCCCTCCTAGCTGAATTTTTTTTTCAATATTTAGGATTTTATTTTCCCAAATTACATGTAAAAACAAATTTTGACATCAATATTTTAAAACTTTGTGTTCCAAATTCTCTTCTTCCCTCCCCCCCCCTCTGAAGAACTCAAGCAATTCAATATATCCTGGCTGAAAATTTGAGAAGGATGTCATACATACCTTTATCCAAATCACTGATTGCAAAATAAATTAGGGGGGCGGCTAGGTGGCACAGTGGATAGAGCATGGGCCCTGGAGTCAGGAGTACCTGAGTTCAAATCCGGCCTCAGACACTTGACATTTACTAGCTGTGTGATCCTAGGCAAGTCACTTAACCCCAATTGCCTCACAAAAAAATAAATAAATTAGGTAGTACAGATATCTCGGGCACTCCATTAGAGACCTTCTAAGTCAACATTGAATCATTAATGGTTGCTTTTTGGGTCTAGCCATTCAACTAATTTGGAATCCACATTATTTTATTAGTTCACACTTCTTCATCTTTTACACACACACACACACACACACACACACACACACACACATCCTCTCACACAAATCACATGAGATCCTGGATCAAATGCTTTGCTAAAATCTGGGTCAACTTTATCTGTTAACAGCAGCAGAGCATGCCACTATTTGACCTTGGATATCCCACTTCCTCCCTGTAGATCTCTCTTTCCCCATCTGTAAAATACCTGAAGGGATATAAGGTGTGTTCAGGGAAGACTAGTACCTCTGGTGTGAGGACTGCTGAGCCCTTTTCAGGGCTGCTAACCCACCTTTGGTGTCTACCTTATCCATCTAACTCTCACCTATGGCTCTAAGAAACTTAGCATGGACAGCAGCCACATCCCAGTAAACCACTTCGGCAGACAAGCGAGATCAGGTTGAGGGTAACTGAAGGGTCTCAAAGCCATTGGTGAGTTGGGGGGTGTATACCCCAAACATGTGAAGACTTACCCTGGTGGACAAGAATGATTTGTTCCAATGGCCATTGAGGGGGCTGAAGCAAGCATTGTGGAGTGCTTAGAGCTTGGTCAGACATGGATGATGCCAAGGCCATCCACTGCATCTCAAGCTATCACCAGTTATCTTTTTTTTTTTTGTGGGGCATTGGGGATTATGTGACTTGACTAGGGTCACACAGCTAGTAAGTGTCAAGTGTCTGAAGCCGGATTTGAACTCAGGTCCTCCTGAATCCAGGGCCGGTGCTCTATCCACTGCAGCGCCACCTAGCTGCCCCCTATCACCAGTTATCTTGAGTTTCTCCTGCCACTAGACTGTGATGACTCTGGAAGAGAGAGTGAGGCCAACAACTTTATGCAATTCTACCTCACTTAAATCCATTTTATACACGAATCAAAAGACATCACCCATTCCAGCCTCTAACATAGTGACATCATCATTTTGGTCCTCTTCAAGAAGGAAGAACAACCAAACAACCCAAATACCCCAAGAAGTCTCTCCAAGGATACCATTGGTACTCCCTTGTTGTGGAGGAATGGGGGTATTGGTGAAGGAAAAATTGATAAGGTTCCTTGATATGTGGTAGAAATGTTTTTCCCCACCACAGTGGGGCATAGGCGTACCAAAGGATAGCTCACCAACTCCCCACCGAGTCAGAGAGAGGCAGACTGATACAATGTGCCTGGCCTGGAGTATGACGATCTGAGTTTAGTTCCTGGCTCCACTATTTCCTACATGCCACACCTTAGGCAAATCACTGCCCCTCTCTTGGCTTCAGTTTCCTTATTTGTAAAATAGTCCTACTTTACCTCAGAAGGTTGTTTTCAAGAAAATATATGGTAAACCTTAAGATGCTATTTTTTTGGTGGGGCAATGGGGGTTAAGTGAATTGCCCAGGGTCACATAGCTAATAAATGTCAAGTGTCTGAGGCTGGATTTGAACTTAGGTTCTCCTGAATCCAGGGTCGGTGCTCTATCCACTGCGCCACCTAGCTGCCCCTTAAGATGCTATTTTAATCTATCTACCTACCTATCGACCAACATGTATTGAGCACTGACTATACAGCAGGAAAGGTGCTAAGCTCTAGGAATAGATTTTGTAAGGACCTTCATTATTATCATTGGAGATAGTGATATCATTTTCAGGACATCAAAGAAATAGAAATAATTTCCATTTACATAATGTTTAAATTTTACAAAGCATTTTCAGCACTTAACTCTGGTAGCTCAGAGAGGGAGGATACTCGAGGGCAGGGCCCAGGCCAATACCTAGGCTCCCTACCTGTTGGAGCTAGAGCTGCATTGGAGCTGCCAAGATCTCCCTTTTCTCTCCCATGAGCTGAAACACACACAGAGCCCTGGAATCCACCAAAACCACATGTTCAAATCCAGTATCCCTCACGATCCATCCCCCAGGAGGGCTCAGCAAAGGTCCTTCTTCCACTCCGCTGGGCCCTTATCTGCCTGATAAAATCTGGACTCCTTGATGGGGGGGAGGTGCTTCCCTGAGATGCAAGGCTTAGTTGTGTCACCATATACAAGTCACTTCATTGAGAAACATATAAGGATTCATAGGAAGGATCGAGATCATGAAGATCATTCCAAAGATTGTAACAGAGAATGTGACAGGGGAGATAGCGAGCAAGAAAGAGAAAGAGAGGGGCAGCTAGGTGGTGCAGTGGATAGAATACCAGCCCTGGATTCAGGACAACCTGTGTTCAAATCCGGCCTCAGACACTTGACACTTACTAGCTGTGTGACCCTGGGCAAGTCACTCAACCCTCATTGCCCCACAGCAACGACAAAAAAGAAAGAGAAGAAAAAGGAATTGTCGTGCCGCTCTTCTTCTTGTTGTTGTTGTTTGTCCTTCCTTCTCTAAGAGGACCATGACAGGTGTCATGACTTGCACTGAATAGGATTTAAGTGAGGGAGGGCTGTGCAAAGGTGCCTCTACTAATGCTATGTTTATTAATACTGGATTGCCCCCTTTAAAAGCATCACGTTCAGCACACTCAACACTCACCATATTCTGCTCACTTAACAGGATCAGGACATGCTGAACACACATCACTTCCACAGTGTATTCATGAAGCTATCCCATATCCCTTATTACTATGACATTGTAAAGAAGTGGCTTCAACGTCCTCTTTGGGAATATAAGGATAGGTTTATAGATATTCTGGTTAGGCATCAGTCCTTTATACTGAGACTGCTTCTGGTAAAAGACAACAGGTCCCCTGGTGGCATCCTGAGTATACTCGATCCTTACCAGGAACGAGGAGTAGCTTGCACACAGCCCGGGAGAGTTGTTGGAATGAGTGTGGCTCAGATGTAGGTGTGATGTTGGACTAGGAAGTTGGGTGCTCCATCAGCTAGGAAGACTGCAACAATGCAAAAACTATTCTCAAATATCTGACAAATGGAATGCTACTTTGAGAAAGACCCCCTTCTAGAGTGCTATGGTGTTATAATGCTTGATGAAGCTTATGTTTTTGTGTTTTGTTTTGTTTTTTTTGCGGGGCAATGGGGGGTTAAGTGACTTGCCCAGGGTCACACAGCCAGTAAGTGTCAAGTGTCTGAGGCCGGATTTGAACTCAGGAACTCCTGAATCTAGGGCCGGTGCTTTATCCACTGCGCCACCTTGCTGCCCCCCTGATGAAGCTTATGAAAGGACTTTGGCTAGAGAGATCCTAATGGGAATTCTGAAGGAAGTTCTGAGGCAAAGATCAGATTTAAAGGTTATTATTATGAGTGATACTTTAGAAATTTCAGTTTTCCTTTGATAATTACCTACTTTTAACTATCTTTGGCCCATATTGCCCCATTTACACCATATTGAGCTTTTTTTTTAATATACCCTAGAAACAGAAATTGCCTCAAAGCAGCAATTCAAACTATGATGCAAATTCACATGGGCAAAGAGAAGAAAAGAGATATTTTTGCTTACTGGACAAGAGAAAATTCAGGAGTCTTTTAAAAGAATAAAATGTGCAGTTGCTGATTTGGGTCCAGAAGCTGGTACCATTAAAATCATTCCTCTGTATTCTACACCTCCATCTCTACCTCCACAACAACAGCAGCAGCAGCAGCAGCAGCAACAACAACAGAATTTCTGAACCTCTCCTTTCAAAGAATCAAAATGGGGCAATAAGACAGGTTGTACTGTCTATCAATATTGCAGAGACATCCCTAACAATACATGGTGTTGTGTTTGTCATTGACGCTGGGTTTGCAAAACAAAAGGTTCATAATCCTGGAATCGGAGGAGATTCACTTTCTGTAACAGCTATCAGCAAAGCTCCTGAAAGAGCTGGTTGAGCTGGTCATGCCAGATTTGGGAAATGTTTCTGCCTTTACACAGAGAAAACAAATCAAACTGAAATGCTGGACAATACTTAGCCTGAAATGCTGAGGTCTAATTTGTGGTCAGTGGCATTAGAGTTGAAAAAAACTTGGTATAGATGATTTCACTTCTGTTGATCCACCAGCTCCTAAGGAGAACCTTAGAGCTTTTGAATTATCTAGCTGCTTTAAATCAAAGCTTCTTATGTGAGTCATAACCCCATGTGGAGTCATGTAACTGAATGTGGGGGTCACAAAAAATTTGGCAACAGTAAAAAGGTTATGTAAGCCTATTTCATATACCAATATGGCCAGGGTCGCATAAAAATTTCTTGGGCCAAAAGGGGTCATGAGTGGAAAAAAGTTTAAGAAGCCCTGCTTCTTAATATCCCTGAATTGGGATACATGAGGGAAGAATTTCCATTGGATCCACAGCTCCATAAAATGGCCATTTCAAGTTGTGACTACAGCTATTCTAATTACTGCAATGTCCCACAGTGTTTTGTTCACCCCACAGAGGCCAAGAAAGCAGCAGATGAAGCCAAGATGAGCTTTGCCCACATAGATGGAGATCATCCGACACTGCTGAACGTTTACCACACTTTTAAACAAAATCATGAGTCGGTTCACTGGTGTTATGACAATTTCATTAACTACAGGTCCCTGATGTCTGCAGACAATGTACACTAGCAGCTGTCGTGAATCATGGACAGATTTAATTTGCCTTGTAGAAGTAGACTTCACAAGCAGAGACTACTACATTCATATAAGAAAAGCCTGAGTTACTGGGTATTTTATGCAGATGGTGCATTTGGAATGAACAGGACATTGCTTAACTCTAAAGGACAAGCAAGTAGTGCAGTTGCATCCTTCAACTGTTCTGGACACAAGCCAGAATGGGCACTTGTCCTTACAACAAAGAATTATATTGGAACATGTATAGATATTGAGCCAGAATGGTTGGCAAAAATTGCCCCTCGATATTTTGGTATGAGTGATTTCCCACAGTGTGAAGCAAAGAGACAGTTGTACTGCATTATTGCCAAACTTTTGGTTCAGGCAATATTCACACTACTGAATTGAGTGCTTTGAACTGAAGTTATTCAGAGGGCAGCTCTAAAAGATGAATGAACTAAAAGTTCCAATTGTGCTCTTCACCTTGGTTCAATAATGACCTTTATTTGAAAGCTTTTTAATTTTTCTTTACAATAAATATTCCATTCTGTTTTCATAAATTAAATATTTATGTTTCCCTTTTGTGTTGACACTAGCTCATACTGGAAAGTCAATCAATGTTTTCAGTTTATTGTAAGTAGTTCTATAGAGAGAGTTATGTATCTCCATCCCTATATCTCTTTCTATATGACAATGTCATAAGCATTTCTTTAGAAATGGTTAAAAATGCTTCTTAGAAAATGGTTAAAGAATATGAAAAGACAGTTTTCAGATGAAGAAATCAAAGCTATCTATTGCCATATGAAAAAATGCTCTAAATCACTATTGATTAGAGAAATGCAAATTAAAACAACTCTGAGGTACCACCTGATACCTATCAGATTGGCTAATATTACAAAAAAGGAAAATAATAAATGTTGGAGAAGCTGTGGAAAAATTGGAACACTAATGCATTGTTGGTGGAGCTGTGAACTTATCCAACCATTCTGAAGAGCAATTTGGAACTATGCCCAAATTGCTATGGGGCTGTGAATACCCTTTGACCCAAAGAGATCATAGAAAAAGGAAAAGGACCCACATGTACAAAGCTATTTATAGCAGTGCTCTTTGTGGTGCCAAAGAATTGGAAATTGAGGAAATGCCCGTCAATTGGGCAATGGCTGAACAAGTTGTGGTATATGACTGTAATGGGATACTATTGTGGTGTAAGAAATGATGAGCAGGAAGATTTCAGAAAAAACCTGAAAGAGTTAAGTGGACTGATGCCAAGTGAAGTGAGCAGAATCAGGAGAACATTTTACACAGGAACAGCAACTTAGCTCTTCTCAGCAATGAAATGATCCAAGATGATTCCAAAGAACTCATGATGGAAAATGTTCTCCACATACAGAAAAAAAAAAAAACCTGTGGATTCTGAATGCAGATTGAACCGTACTGTTTCTATTTTTTGGTTGTTTTATTTGTTTTTTTTTTTTTACTTTTTTGAGGTTTTCCCCTTGTGTTCTGATTCTTCTTTTACACCATGACTAATGTAGAAATATGTTCAATGTGATTGTACATATTTAACCTATATCAGATTGCTTTCTGTCTTGGGGAGGGGGGAGGGAAGAGAAGGAGGGAGAAAAATTTGGAAATAAAAATCTAATGCAAATAAATCTTGAAAACTATCTTTACATTTAACTAGAAAATAATAAATTACTTTTATGATAAAAAATGCTTCTTAGACTTACATGAACTGATGCTGAGCAAAGTAAGAAGAACCAGGAGAACACTGTACACAGTAACACCAACATTGTGCAATGATCAACTCCGGTGAACTTAACTCTTCTCAACAATATGATTCAAGACAATGCCAAAAGACTCATGATGGAAAATGCTCTCCATATCGATAGAAAGAACCATGGAGTCTGAATGCAGATTAAAACAGACTATTTTTACTTTCTTTGTTTTTTTTTTTTTCATTTTTCCCCTTTTGTTCTATTTCTTCTTTCACAACATGTCTAATGTGGAAATATGTTTAACATGATTGCACATATATAACCTATTTCAGATTGCTTGCCATCTTGGGGAGGAGGGAGGCAAGGGAGTGAAGGAGAAAAAAATGGAACTCAAAATCTTATAAAAAATGAAAGTTGAAAACTATCTTTACATGTAATTGGAAAAAAATACTATTTACATAAAAAAATTAAAATGCTTCTAAAATGTGATTATCAACCATGGCATTCATGATCATTGTAACTGTTGACATTCCTTTTAGAGGTTGTGAAATGTTACAACTTGCACTTATGTAGATACAATTTTTGGTTTCAGTACAAGAGGCAATGACTTCAATAAAGTCTATATTTTTAAAATTAAAAAAAAAATTGTGGGGCAATGAGGGTCAAGTGACTTCCCAGGGTCACACAGCTAGTAAGTGTCAAGTGTCTGAAGTCAGATTTGAACTCAGGTCCTCCTGAATCCAGGGCCTATGCCTTATCCACTGCATCACCTAGCCGCCCCCACATTGATTTTCAAAAAGTTTGTGTTCCAAATTTCCTCCCTTCCTCCATCCTCAACCCTCAACCCTCCCTAAGAAATCAAATAATTCAATATGTCAGACATGTGCAGTCATGCAAAACATCTTTACATTAGTCAGGTTGTGAAAGAAAACAGACAAAATAACTTTAGAAAGAGGAACTAACAAATAAGTCTATTTTTATTTTTTAAAATCCTTAGCTTTGACCTTTCCTAGACTTGGGACTATAGGCAAGTTGTTGTGCCTCTCTGGGCTTCAGCTTATATCAAAATGAGGATAAGAAATAATACCCCCGGGGACAGCTAGGTAGTGCAGTGGATAAAGCACTGGCCCTGGATTCAGGAGACCCTGAGTTCAAATTCGGCTTCAGACACTTGACACGTACTAGCTGTATGACCCTGGGCCACACTTAGCTCCCATTGCCCCGCAAAACAAAACAAAACAAAAAAAAGAAATAATACCCCCCTTGCTTACTAACAGAGGAGCTGAGAATGTACTCTGTAACTTTAAGGAATGAGAGGAATGGGAGCTGGGTTTATCTTGAGACCCCAGAATTCTCCCCACATCTCTTCATTTCAGGTCACAGTCTTTTTCTTGGAAGCTAGCCTTGGGTCGCCCCCTCTCCCTTTCTGTCTGCCTTCCAATCGCACCGAATCTGATGATTTATTAGCACCTCCAGGAAGGACCAGCCTTCTGATCCTCAGAGGATGCTACTTTGGGGATGGTGGTTGGCTTTTATAGTGTCTGGCAGCCTCAGGAAGAGGAGGGCAGCTGCTAGGAAAGGTCAGTAAGCAGCAGCTCTCCGCTGTGGTTTAATGAGATGATTACCTTGGGTTATTTAAATAGTGTTTGCTTATTAAAAAGCATAGGCAGTTTTTTGCCTTTCTCTTCTCTTTGTATACAGTCTGTTTTGGAGTAGATCCTAGCAAAAAGGACACAGGCAGACAGAATTATCTTTAATGCCATTTTCCCATCGAGAAACAAACAGGTCTCTGTGAATGATTGGTAATGAGACCTTGAGAAAATGACTTCACCAACGCTAGGCCTGGTCCCCAGGTTTTAATGAAGTGATGTTTTCCCAAGCCCTTTCCCCACTATCCATGTTCCCATATCCCTCTGCCTCAGCAGCATAAATAAGAAGGGATCTTTTTTTTTTTTTTTTTTGGTGAGGCAATTGGGGTTAAGTGACTTGCCCAGGGTCACACAGCTAGTAAGTGTTAAGTGTCTAAGGTCGGATTTGAACTCAGGTACTCCTGAATCCAGGGCCAGTGCTCTATCCACTGTGCCAACTAGCTGCCCCAATAAAAAGGGATCTTAAAGATTAATTAGCTCAAATCAGTCTTTTTACATATGACGAAACAGACTCATAGGAGTGAAGATTTAGAACTAGGAAACTGAGTCTCACAGAGGTTAAGTGACTTGTTCATAAGATCCCAAATCTAGAGTTAGAACAAACCTCTGAGGTCACTGAGTCCCACTCCTTCATTTAACAAATGAGGAAACTGAAGCTTAGGGAAGGGAAGCGACTTGTCCAAAGTCACACATAGAATACTAGATTTTAAGCTGGAAGCACCCTCAGAGGCTAGGTAAGCCAACTTTCTCATTTTACAGAGGAGAGAACTGAGGCTCATGGAAGTTGTCATAAAGGTACTAAGTGGCAGAACTAGAATTCAAACCCTGGTCCTCCGACTTCAAATGTTCACAGGTTCCTATTGTGTTAGCTAAATTATTTGTTGCTAGGCTATGGTTTCTAAAATTATTGCTACTTATAAATTAATGGCTATTGCACCTGTTTTGGCAGTAAGTATTTATTATTATTATTATTTGTTTTTTGTTTTTTGTTTTTTTTTTTTTGCAGGGCAATGAGGGTTAAGTGACTTGCCCAACGTCACACAGCTAGTGTCAAGTGTCTGAGGCCAGATTTGAACTCAGGTCCTCCTGAATCCAAGGCAGGTGCTTTATCCACTGAGCCACCTAGCTGCCCCCGTAAGTATTTATTATTAATTAATATCACATATTATTAAAGTTGACTGCATGTCTTCCTGACTTCCCCACTAGCCAAAGGCTTACAGGCCTAAACAATTACAGACCCCTAAAGAAACAGGAGAGAAGATGGTGAACAGAGAGAGGGTAGGGAGAGGTAGAGAGGGAGAGAGACAGAGAGACAGAGAGACAGAGAGCCAGCCCATGGGGAGTAAAAAAGGCTGACCCTCACAGAGCCAGGATTTCTATCTCCCTTAGCTAGAGGTGGGCCACAATACATTGATCTAAGCTAATTGGTTATAGTATCATTTAGCTCTATTGATTGATGTAACTTGGGGGGTGGTCTAGGGGTGAAATTCCAGGTGTGTTGCTTCTCTTAGCTAAACAAAAGAATACATTTGCATTCCTTTTGTTCACCTGGGTTCATCCCAGGCAGGGTTTACAACTTCCTCCTAAGAATAGAACTTTCTGGGGTGAGAGGGAGAGAGCAACTAAACTAATGTCTGGGTTTCTTTTAGAAATCCATTATTAATAATTATTTTCTCACACTAGTGACTTCAGAGCCTAGATAGTCCAACCCCCTTATTTTATAGATGAGGAAACTGAGGCTGAGGAAGTTAGGACTTGCCCAAGGTCACAAAGCTACAGAGGTGGATTTGAATCTTGGTCTTTTGTCTCCCAATCTCTCTTCATTGTACTATGCAGAAATGAAGAGAGCAGCCATGGGTGGTAGTGAAGATGGGTAGAGAAGTATAGGAACAGGCCCAAACTATGTCTGGGGGTAAATATAGCATAAGGTTGTAAACCAAAGAGAGGTTTGAAGGTAGAGAATTGAGGCCTTGGTGATCTCAGAAGGACTTAACATCAAGGAGAATGGGGTGAGACTGGGACAGTCTAAGAGCAGGGCCTAAAAATCTAAGGCCAAGAAGGAAGATGAGAATGTCCATGCCTTCCCTCTTGGCCAACTGCTTCCTTCTTGGTCTACCCATTTGAAAAATAAGATTTCTTTTCTGCATAAGTACCCCTATTCTCTCCTCCCCTTTCAGACTTTCAGCCCTCACTTGTAATAAAATAAAATGGCAAAACAATTTGATATGGAGACACATCTAGCAGTGTATGCAACATTCCACACATGTAGTTCTCTACTTCTCAACTATAAGAAGGGACGGGTGTCTTATCACCTATTCTCTGGGAGAAAGATCAGCCCTTATCTTTTTTTTTTTACTTTTTTTTTTTGGTGAGTCAAGTGGGGTTAAGTGACTTGTCCAGGGTCACACAGCTAGTAAGTGTCAAGTGTCTGAGGCCAGATTTAAACTCAGGTCCTCCTGAATCCAGGGCTGGTGCTCTATCCACTGCCCCACCTAGCTGCCCCAAGATCAGCCAATATATTTACTCATAGTTCTACTTTGTTTTTTTGTGTTACTTTATAATTCACATAGATATGATATACAGTATATAGTTTTGTCTCTACTTTCTTTACTATGCATTAGTACATCTAAGTCTTCCCAAAGTTTTTGCATTTCCTCCTAAGTCTTTTCTTATACTGCATTATACTCATATATCTCAGTTTTGCTTAGCCATCACATGAGCAGTAGACAATCATTTCTTTTGGACACTCATTTTGTTTCCAATTTTTTGCTACCATAAAAATGCTATTATGAATACAGTTATCCCTTCCACATCACAGGGGTTCGAGGCACGGTACCCTGCCCCACTGGAAAATCCATGCAAATTTTTGTCCTTCCCTTCATACCAGAGAAGCCTGAATTATTATGATTTTAAAAGATAAAATATGGGGGGCAGCTAGGTGGCCCAGTATATAAAGCACCAGCCCTGGATTCAGGAGGACCTGAGTTCAAATCCGGTCTCAGACACTTGACACTTACTATCTGTGTGACCCAGGGCAAGTCACTTAACCCTCATTGCCCTGCAAAAACAAACAAACAAAAAGATAAAATATGTTGATATTATACAATAGTTACTATACATATCTTTATGCATTTCTGAGTTTCTAAACTTTTTTCTATGTCATCTATTGGCCTTCACATGTTGTCTGCAGGTTCTGCAAAACTTGCAAAAAATCTCCTTTGAATTTCCTATGCCAACCCATGATATATCAAAACTGGAGTGTGGAGAGTTGCAATGGGGAAAGGATAACAGTATCTTGGTAGGATTATGATTGACAAACACAGAATGAGCAGCGACAGGTTCTGGGATGGATTTTAGTCAAGCCATGGGAGAGCAAAAGGGCTCCATCAGGCTGAAATCATCCTCTGACGAGGAATGTGGGGATCCTAGCATTTTCATCTTCCGGAACATCATTGAGGCTTTCAAATACATGATCTGTGAAGTGAGGAAGGCGCATCTTCACTGGGAAACATCAATCCATCTCCTAGTTGGTTGCCTACCAAGTTACCCAGAAGTTTAGGACACCCACTCATCAAAGAAAAAGGGGGAAAAAGACAAAATGGAAAAGGGAAAAAAAGAAAAGAAAACAAATAGCAAAAAGAAGTTATAGGAAAACCCATAATTTTGTTTTGTTTTGTTTTTGTTTTTGCGGGGCAATGGGGGTTAAGTGACTTGCCCAGGGTCACACAGCTAGTAAGTGTCAAGTGTCTGAGGCCGGATTTGAACTCAGGTCCTCCTGAATCCAGGGCCGGTGCTTTATCCATTGTGCTATCTAGCCGCCCCCGGAAAACCCATGATTGAAAAATGTGGATTGGGCTTATTAAGCCAGAAGTTAAGGAGAAAACTAAGTCACCAGAAATAGCATCTTAGCATTGCTTCTGCAGAACAACAGTCAGACTGCTTCTATTCATTTTGATAATACTGAGAGTCAAATGGCCAGGTCATCTTTGACCAGAGGCGAAATCTCATCATTAGTTGGAAAATCTTATTTCCTTTTGCTTTTTTTCAGTTTCTTTAGTCATTTCTCTGTTAACATGCAAATACAAAGAATTTGCCCAAACATGTCACATTTTCTTTCGTGCACAGTCTGCAACATGAGTTTTACATAAAATATAAGTACATCAGGGACTAATGATGTCATTGCAATCTACACTGAATACCACATTTCCAGAATTAACATTTTGATCTTCAAAGTTAAAGGTGCCATGCAACTATATTAGGGCATTCATTATACACTGTTACTGATAACCTTTTTCACCTTTAGAGAATTCCAGTACACAAATATCTTGGTAGAGAAAGGACCTCTCTTTTGCCATATACTTCCTTTGAAAAGTCTAGTAATTTTTCTGTCATAATTCCACATTTTTCCCCCAGAGCTAGTGTCAATCCCTAGCTCTAACAAAAGTCTATATTGGTGTTTCTATCTCCCCATAGTGCCTCAAACATTCATCTCAATGGATATTATATATATATATATATATATATAGATAGATAGATAGATAGATAGATATCCATATATAAATGTTATTTATCCATGATATCCAAAGATATCCATCTTTTATCATCCTAACCAATTAGATGGGCATGAGTTGAAAGGTCAGAGTTGTTTTGTATTCATTTTAGCATTAGTAGTTTGGGTATTTTGCTGGTATATTTGCTTTTGTTATTTTTGTTTATATTTGCTTTTGTTGTTGTTGTTATTTCCATATCCTTTGACTACTTATCTATTGGAGAAGGGCAGCTAGGTGGCAGAGTGGATAGAACACTGGCCCTGAAGTTGGGAGGACCTGAGTTTAAATCTCACCTTACACACTTACTAGCTGTGTG
Source organism: Dromiciops gliroides (assembly GCF_019393635.1). Taxonomy (NCBI): domain Eukaryota; kingdom Metazoa; phylum Chordata; class Mammalia; order Microbiotheria; family Microbiotheriidae; genus Dromiciops; species Dromiciops gliroides. The sequence goes on along the minus strand of NC_057867.1, from coordinate 26,778,105 downwards.
ACTCTGGGCAAGTCACTTAACCCCAATTGCCTTAAACATCTGGGGGCATCTCCAGTCATCCTGATCTATATCTTGCCACTGGACCCAGATGACTCTGGAGGAGAGAGTGTGGTTAGTGACCTTGCACAGCCCTCCCTCATTTAAATCCATTTCAATGCAAGTCATATCACCTCCTGATGTCTTCTTTGAGAGCAAAGGACAAACAATAACAACAACATCTATTGGAGAATAGTACTTCCTCTTTTATCTACTTGTGTCAAAATCCAATTTATCTTGGAAATCATTAATTTATCAACTATATTTTCCCCACACACATGGTAGCCTTGACAATACAGATTTTTATCACTATAAAACACTTTGATTTTATATGTTAAAATATATTCAAAAATACTCTCTTATCCCTCTTTGCATGAGAAATTCTCCCCCTAGCCACAGATTTGAAAGATGCTTTCTTCTATTTGCCTTTTTCAAAGAACAAGTGGTGTATCCATATATGTTTACTCTGAGCATTCATTTGAAGATTATTGTAGTATGCTGTATAAATGCTAATTTAACATTTTCTGCCAAATTACTTTGCAGTTTTTCAAGTAGTTCATATTGAATAGAAAGTAATTTCCCCTAGTTGTTTGCATTCTTAAGTTTATTAAATACTGGACTACTGTGCTTATTTGCTTTTAGATTGTACTTATATAGTCAGTTCTACTGTCCAATCAGTATCAAATGCATTACTGTTTTACCCAGAATTAAATAATTTTGAATAATAATAGCTAATCTATCTGTCTGTCTGTCTGTCTGTCTGTCTATCTATCTATCTATCTAGCATTTACTCTGTGCCAGACACTGTGTTAAGCACTTTACAATGATTATCTCATTTGAAACTCACAACCACCATGGTAGGTAGGTGCTATTATAATCCTCATTTTACAGTTGAGGAAACTGAGGAAGATAGAGGTTAAGTCATTTGCCCAGGGTCACATAGCTAATCAGTGTCTAAGATTGGATAATGAACTTAAGTCTTCCTTACTCCAGGTCTGCCACTCTATCCACTGTGCCACCTAGTTGTCCCTACAACAAAGGCAACTACTTTGTTGAATAATTTGAGAGCTGGTCACATTGGGCCCAACATAGTACAATGGAATGAGCACTGCCTCTGTAGTGAAAAGATCTGAGTTTAAATCTTGCCTCTGATACTTACTATCTGTTTGATCTTAGACAAATCATTTGATCTCCCTAGGTCTTAGTTTCCTCATATACAAAATAAGGGAGATGGACTATATGGGACTTCTGAGGCCTCTTCAAACTCTAAAGCTATGAACCTTTAAAATTCTTGACTTTTTGTTTACCTAAATACATCTTGTTATCACTTTTCTACATGTCCCTGAATCTTACTTTTTAATTTCCTTTTTTCTTTTGTAATTCATTCTCCATGAAACTATTTTATTTCTCAAGGCCTCCCACTAACCCTACCTGTCTCAACCCAGGACCCTACTTATTTGATTTTCTTTTTTATTTGTAGGCTACCGCTAGGTATAAAAATAAAATCTTTTTCTAAAGAAGTACAAGTATTGGGATGCCATTGTCTATAGGCTCACTGAAAGCATCTTGAAACAACTGCAATAGGAAGCAATATGGGAGAGATCATATGATTTTTATCCCATTCTCACTTGGTTTTAACATCTTCTACTAGGACTGTGTTTTGTTTTTTTTTTTTAATAGGGGAATGAGGGTTAAGTGACTTGCCTAAGGTCACACAGCTAGTAAGTGTCAAGTGTCTGAGGCTGGATTTGAACTCAGGTCCTTCTGAATCCAAGGCCAGTGCTTTATCCACTGCGCCACCTAGCCACCCCTAGGACTGTGTTTTTAATGCTTTTCATTCCATGTCCTTTGTCGATTTTGAGTATTAGGTATAGCAATATTAATTCAAAACATTGGTCTTAAATTTTCACGTATCACCATTATACCTGGGCAACTGTCTGTGACCAGACAATCCAAATTCTAAATTCTTCCTTTAAAAGTATTGAGTAGACAGTTTCTAAAATTTCTTTCCACTTTATGATATCAGGGGTTGGAGGGATTAGATTTTTCGAAAGTGGGAATATAATGTATAAAAACATTCATAGTTGTTGCCTAGTATTTTCCCTGGTGAAATGACCATCAACAAGCAACTATGGTCTAAGTTTCTACTTAAGATAGAAAATAAAATTCTGCATCTTTAATTTTTTGGTGTTTTAGGTTACCTTCCATCTCTCTCTCTCTTTCTTTCTCTCTCTTTCTCTGGCAGTGAGGGTTAAGTGACTTGCCTAGTGTCACACAGCTAGTAAGTGTCAAGTGTCTGAGGCTGGATTTGAACTCAGGTTCTGCTGAATCCAGAGCAGGTGCTTTATCTACTGTGCCACCTAGCTGCCCCCACCTTCCATCTCTATTTTTGTTCTAAAGCCCTTTATACTTCTGTCAGCATTTATTCTAAAGTCCTTTCCAATGCTTAATGTACTATAATTAAATGATTCTGTTGATTGCTTATTTGTAAAATTGGCGGGGGGAGGTACTAGGTCATTTTTAAGGTTCCTTCCATTTCTGACATAATATTATAGTGACAGAGGGAGGGGTGTTAGGATGAGTTATCGATGAGATCCTTCCATTTAGAAAATCAAATAGATCACCTGATGAGCATGTTGGGTATGTAAGTTTTCAGAGTAACTTCCTCATCCAATATTTTCTTTTTCTAATAAACGTTTTTAAGTTTTGAGGTCTGGTTCATCAAGGAAACACTCTGTGTTCCTCGAAGAAACAAAGGGGGAAATGTGGTAAGATAATGGAATTTGGCAGACTGATTTGGATGGGCCACACCTGGCCTGTCCTGAGTGACATATGCTGCTGATGTCAACAGGAGAAATCACTCTCCACAGAGAGTAAATGCTCGCTGAGGGGAGCTCAGTCTCCTTTCCAGAGTCACCTTCTTTCTGGTGGTGCAAGCTGCAGGAGCAGACTAGTCCTGCAGGCCCTGGCTGCAAAGCTGTTTTTCCAATGAAGCTATGGACCCCAGGTGGTGAGTTAACATACGAGCCATGCTCTTTAGAATTAGCTGAACTGGAAGCGAGTTTGGGGATTGTATAAACTTAGGTTAGAGTTAAGGGGATTATCTGTATTTCTTTTTCCCTATTCCCTTGTGTTTGATTTTATTAATTTCACCTTTGCTGTTTATTTTATTTCCATTAATAAAACCTGATTCATTTGTGGAAAAGAGTCTGTTAGGCTCCTTTCTTATTGGCCTGGGAGAAATATCTACAAAGGCAGTTTGGAGGGGAGGGAGTTTTAGACCTAAAGGTCCCTCATTATTTCTGGGATGCCAATATTACAGAGAGCCACTCAATTAACTCTCCCTATATTAAATTTGGCCCCCACAGTTCTAAATTCTATCCTTCCTTCCCTTCTTCCCCAAAGTGGCAAGAAATAAGATGTGGGTTATACATGTGCAATTATGTAAACCATTACCATATTAGTAATTTTGTATAAGACTAAAATAAAAGAAAAAATGACAAAGTAAAAAATAGCATGCTTCAGTCTGTGTTAAGTCAATATCAGTTCTTCCTTTGGATGTGGATAGTATGCTTCATCATGAGTCTTTGGGATTGTCTTGGATCATTGTATTGCTGAGAGTAGTTAAGTCATTCACAGTTCTTCATCAAATAATATTGATGTCTCTGTGCACAATGTTCTCTTGGTTCTGCTCACTTCACTATACATCTGTTCATACAAGTCTTTCCAAGCCCTTCTGAAATCATCCTGCTCATCATTTATTATAGCACAATGATATTCCATCACGATCATATAACACAGCTTTTTCAGCCATTCATCAATGTATGGGCATTCCTTTGATTTCCAATTCTTAGCCACCACAAAAAGAGTGGCTATAAATGTTTTTGTACAAATAGGTCTTTTTCTCTTTTTAGGGATGTCTTTGTTACCCAATATGCTTTCAAAATGGCAAGAAATGTGTTAAATTTATAGTAATGAAAATCTCAGCAAAAAGAGAAGATGGGAAATACCTGCCAAAAATGTCATGCCTAGGGGGCAGCTAGGTGGCACAGTGGATAAAGCACTGGCCCTGGATTCAGGAGGACCTTAGTTCAAATCAGGCCAGACACGTACTAGCTGTGTGACCCTGGGCTTAACCCTCATTGCCCCACCAAAAAAAAAAGTCAGGCATTCTGAAGTATCAATATCAGTAGAGTTGCTGAAGTTCCCACTCACCTTAACTACTTTCAGCCTACCTGCACATTAAATAACCATCACAAATGACTTGACAACCTCTATCCTATCCCTGCAAAGCAGTGATTCCATTTGGATAGCCTCTTTTCCATAACAGGTTGGAACCATGGAACATGTCCAACTGTGAACATTGGAAAGTGGGCTTGACTTTAAGAGATGGGGGTAAAATACAGCAGTGAAGAGATATCTTGAGAGAAAGTAAGGGAAAAGAGGGGTTAAGGTTAATTGTACTTTCCTTTCTGGGGAGTTTTCACATTGCAGGGACTCAAATGAATTTCCTAAACTCATTACTGACATGGCTATGGCCATATATCCCTGGGTGCCTGGGTAGGAGAAAATGTCATCCCATGGAAGTGGAAAGAGCGCTGACAGCTAATATAATAAAGCAAGAATCAAGTGGAAAGGATGAAAACCAAAAAGACCAGAAAGAAATCTTGGGTAGAAGTAGAAAGAGCAACAGTGAAACTCATAAATTAAGAAGGAACAATGAACAAACAATCCAGAAAAGGTCAAAACACAACAAATATTATACAATTTTGCAAAGTGAATATCAAGCCCCCACTAGGATGCCTTAAAATAATGAAACAAGAAAAACTCTTGAATTGTTCAAAAGCAAAATAAAATTATTAAACAAAGAAATTACAGTGGAAATTAGGACAAAAATCATAGTGTTCAAAGAAAATATAAATAAGAGAATTTAGGAACCAATGCTTTCCCTAAAATGTAGCATCTAACAATTGCCAATCAATCAACAAGAATTTATTTAAATACTAACTCCTTAGTCTCCCATGTCCTAGGCTACCCTCCATGGATATTTGATTCTTAGCTTCCCCTTATTTCACTGTATGGTACCTCTATTGAAATTGCTCCTAAATTGCTCCTTAGATAAGAGTGTTACTAGGGGCTCTTTGTGTTTGACTCTGGGATCCACCACCTGGAGTGGGAGCTGGAGAATGGAAGACAGCTGCAGGAGATATCTGAGAGGAAGAGGGAGGGAGGAAAGAGGGAGGACTGGTCCTCATGACTCAGCATATAGAGCTACAGCAATCACACCATCAAGGGCACCCAGTAACACCCTTATCTGAGGCTCCACTGAGGAGCAATTCCAATAGAGGCCCCCTATGGTGAAATAGGTGGAAGTTAGGAGTCAAATGTCCATGGGGAAAAGAAAGCCTGGCAGGAGGAAGACTAAAGAGTGTGGGAGACTGAGGGAAAAGAAAAAAAATACCCAAAACAAAACAAAAAATAAAATGGAAGAGATAAAGTGAACAAAGAAAAACACCAAATACAATGAATAAATACTATAGGTATAAGATACATGAGTAAAGATACTATGAAAAAAATAGAATAGAGCAAAGAGAACCTAAAGCAACAGATTTTCTTTGCATAGTAAGAAATAGCTGTACAAAATCAAAGTGGGGAAACATAGGAAGACATGAGATTTCTTCTACCAAAAATAAATGACATCAGAGACAATATGTGGAGAGATAATATAAGAACCCCATGGCTTCTAGAAAAGCATAATGAGGCAAAAAACATGAACATCATATTTCACCTTAAATCTATACCATAGTGCCCTCTGGAATTCTAACTCCATAATTTCCAAACTTCCCTCCAATTTAGACCTCTTCTTCTCATGTTCCTTCTTCGGCATTTACAGAGACTCCTCCAAGTTGATGCCACATTCTATCATCTTTAGCACTTCGTCCTGGTCAGGGAGTCAATACTTATTGCACCCTACTGGCACTCCCAGATTCTCTCTTTTTTCCCAGCTGACAGTTTATTATCACGAATGCAACCATATAAAAACATAAGTTAAGAAAAACACAGTCACGATGTCACCCCTGGGCTCCTCACTCACCCATGGGAGGGAGCAGGGTGTGGGCGTGGGGGTGGAGGACAGAGTACAGGGAAGGGGCTGCCCCCCCACTCCAGGCCCCCGGGTGGGGGCCGGCTCCTGTGGTGGGGAGGGCCTGCTAGGGCAGGGGCACATGGGAGTGGCCCCTGGGCCAGCTCAGGGCATCTGGTAGTCTGTGGAGAAGGAGAGCTCACACAATTGCCCTTTGAAGTCCAGGTCTATGGTGAAGTCGAGGTCTCAATTGTTCTTGGCGTTGGGCCGCATGCCAATGGTGCCAAAGATCCCCTCACCTGTCTTCACCATGAGGTAATCCTCCATGTAGAAGACAGTTTGCTTCCAGTGTGTGTAAGGGGACTCGGGGCTTGTGGAGAAGCCTGTGTGCTTGTGGCACTGGGTGATCTCGATGTTGAAGTAGGTGACCAGCGTGTGGACATAGTTGTTCCTCTTCACTTGCAGACAGAAAGGGGAAGTGAAGGTAAGGTCATCCATGCACACTGTGTAGACGTCCACCTCCTTGATGAGGCAGGCATTGGTCACCAGCTGCTTGGGGTCCACCGTCGACGAGAGGTTCCTTGATGGCTACATCCTTGATACAGGACATATCGAAGCCATAGACTTTCTCCCACCAGTGAATCTTGTAGTCCTTGTATTGCCAGTCCTCAATGGCAGTCACATACAGTTTGTCCCAGTCAGGGAAGATGAGCCCATTAGAGGCGAGCCACTTGTCTTGGGCATGTAGGACAGTGTTGAGCATGGATTCATAGAAGAGGCAGTATCCCACCCACTCACTGATGATCATATCCACCTTATCCACAGGGAGCTCCACCTCCTCCACCTTCCCTTTGATGATCCTCACCACGTGGTCAAGTTTGTTGGCCTTGACGATGTTGACAGCGTAGTCGGAGATGCTGGAGCACTCAATCCCAATGACCTTCTGGGCCTGGCCTTGGCAGCAAACATGCAGAGGATGCCAGTGCCCGAGCCCATGTCCAGCACCACCTTGAACTTGAACAGGTGCCGGTTATGGAACATGGAATTACAGTAAGTGAGCTTCAGCACCTCGTCCTTGAGCATCTCCTTGTGGATGCCAAAGTGGGCATAGGAGTCGAAGTAATATTCCTTGGACGTCATATCTTCAGCAATGGGCTTCCCACTGCTCTCAGGCTATGTGCAAGACACCTCCATGATGTAGTTCATGGCCTCGGCTGTCACCACCATCTTCTCTCCCTCCGACTTGCCCACAGATAGATTCTCTCTTTGCCACCATCATCTAGCAACATTTCCTCCTTTTAGGTATATCCTGTCCAAATTTATCACCTGGTCCAGATCCTAATAGCCATACCAGTCCACACAACAGTCTCCCTCCTGTCTCAAAACTTTCTGTAACTGAATCACAGGGATACTGTGATCACAGGAACATTTCCATCCCTACCTCCTGTCTTATACCAGGAGACTTCAGCATACACTTTGTTCCCTCAACCACCTTAACAGATTGACATTCTAATTGTTACTCACAGAATCCCACCTTTGTGCCTTTCTACTTGAACTGAACTCTCTCCTCCTCTCTACTTCTTTTAAATTTTTAATTTTTTAAAGTGGGGCAATGAGGGTTAAGTGACTTGCCCAGGGTCACACAGCTAGTAAGTGTCAAGTGTCTGAGGCCGGATCTGAACTCAGGCCTCCCTGAATCCAGGGCTGGTGCTTTATCCACTGCACCACCTAGCTGCCCCTCCTCTACTTCTTAAAATCTCTGGTTCCCTTCAAGCCTCAGCTCAGGTACTACCTGGTCTATAAAACCTTTCCTGATCTCTGTAGCTACTAATGTTTGGCCCTGCCCCATATCACCTTGTCTTTATTTTGCATAAACTTATCTAGGCACATATTGTTTTCCCCTCCTTACCCACTTCCTCTCTAATTGAATATAAGCTCCTTGAGGTCAGGGCTTATTTCATTTTTGTCTTTGTATTTCTAGAACTTAGAATAATGCCTGGCCCATGGTAGGCACTTTCTAAATGCTCATTGACTGAGTGATGGATCACTACCATTATCACTGTCACAGTGTTGCTGTTATTACTATCAGCACCCTCATATCACTACCACCATTACTGCCACATCACCACCAAGAACGCCATTGCATTGACCCCATTGTTCTTGTCCTATCATTATCATTCTCACTGTATCATGATCGTACCATTACTATCACAGTACTCTCACTGTTAGCATTGGCCTATTGCCAACAGCATTACTAACACCATCACTGTGACATAAGAAACCCTTATTACTTTTACATCAACATCGTGGTGACCTATTATTGCTACCATATCACCACGACCATCATGGCTGGATCACTGCCAGAAGCCCCATCATTGTTTTCTCATTGCTTCCATCAATATCGTTACGAAAACACTAGTGGGACGATCAAATCTCCAACACATTCAGGTCACTACCTTCACTGTCAGATGTGCAACATCACACCTGTCGTGTTCCAACCGTATACCCTTTGATTCTACCCATTTAAAGAACTCCCAGTGAGGAAATGACTTTTCCTGAAAGACACCTGAATCTTCTCTGCAACTTGGTCTCAAGAGTTGTCTGGGATGCACAGAATCACACAGATGAAGTGTGGCAGAGTTGGGATGGGAACTGAGGTCATCTTGACTCCAAGGCCATCTTGCTACCCACTGTGTCACAACAGCAATAACAACAACAACAACAACCCCCTCAAAGTTCAACTCATCATCCATGTTGTGATGGAAGAGAATGTCAGCCAGGATGGTGTACAGCAAGGACTATGTGGACCCTGAGATCATTATGATAGCTGTAAAAACCTGGCAGACACCCTGAAATGCTAGCCAATTGGGCTCTGCTAATGCTACTTATTGGGTTATCACCTTAATCATGTGACGGTATAGCTCCTATGAATCTCAGAAATAGATAGGGCAACATAGGGTTGACAGCTGGCCCTATTGGAACCATCATGTTGATCAGCTCAATGTCCATAACAAGGACCATGACATGAGAGGCAGAATTCTTTTGGAATACACCTAAGGACCAGCATCAAGTACCACCATAACAGAAGTAGCTTGACAAAACCACTGAAGATCTGCAAAAGACATTGGAAAATTACATCTAGCCAGTGTACACAGTAGAAAACTTGGAATACCATATTGGCTAATTAAAGACAACAAAAGTGAACACAGAGAAATCTGGGAATCTGGAAAGGGAAAAGTATGTTAGACATCATCTGTACCCTTGATCAGCAAATAAGAACAAAATCCCCAAAGTTAAGATTCAATGCAAAGAGGGGCAGCTAGGTGGCGCTGCAGTGGATAGAGCACTGGCCCTGGAGTCAGGAGGACCTGAGTTCAAATCCGGCCTCAGACACTTAACACTTACTAGCTGTGTGACCCTGGGTAAGTCACTTAACCCCAATTGTCTCACTAAAAAAAAAAAAAAGAACATAGAGGATAACAGAGTAAATAGAACGCAATCTGAGAGGGAAAGGCACTAGAAGTTGGAAGAGTCTAGGAAAGACCTCCTGGAGAAGATGAGCTTTGAGTTGAGTGTTGAAGGAAGCAAAAGGAAGCTTGTGATTTGAGGAGAGGAGGGAGAGTGTCCCAGGTATGGTTAACAGTCGGTGCAAAGGCAAAAGGAGATGAAATAATGGAGGAGCCATTGGAGGACAGGATGTGTGGAAGGGAATAAAGTAAAAGAAGTATGAAAAGATTGGGGGAGGGGCAGATAGGATGTTATCCAATACTCTAGTTTTTGTTTAATATGGTACCAGGAAAGCAATGTTAACGTTTACCTCATTTATTAATTATTGCAATGCCTTTGATTCACCTTAACTCTTGTGACTTGGTCACATACTATAAATATCCAGGGTGTCCTGAAAGTCCTTTAAAGAAGACAATTGCACTAAGACTTTTGGGATACCTTTTATAAATAGACCCAAGTCTAGGGAGACCACTTAAGTACTTGCTGAACACATAGAAAACTGTCATTTTTTTTTTTTTTGCGGGGCAATGGGGGTTAAGTGACTTGCCCAGGGTCACACAGCTAGTAAGTGTCAGGTGTCTGAGGCCAGATTTGAACTCAAGTACTCCTGAATCCAGGGCCTGTGCTTTATCCACTGCGCCACCTAGCCGCCCCCATTTATTTTTAACCCACCCAATAATGTCAAAAGGTCAATGAATAGAGAGTCCCTGGTCTGGAATCAGGAAGACCTGTGTTCAAATCCAGCCTCAGACACTTCTGAGCTATGTGACCCTAGAGAAGTCACTTCACCCTGTTTGCCCAAGTTTCCTCATGTACAAAATGAGCTGGAGAAGGAAATGGCAAATCACTCCAGTATCGTTTCCCAGAAAACCCCAAACAGGGTCATGAAGAGTCAGACATAACTGAAACTACTGAAAAACAAGACTGAACAATGACTAAAATGACTGGACAACAATAATGTCAGAAACAATGAATATTACATGTGGCATTTGCGGGGTGGGGGAGACAGTTTAAGCCCACTATGGTTCTGTCTGGTCTTCAATACATTATTGGCACTCCTTAATAGAACTGGATCTGACTCTTAAGTAAAAGAGCAAGTTATATCAAAGCATCATCTTAATCATTTCATGTACATATATAGCATCAAGTTATATGGGACCCCTGATCTTCTTTACTTCATAGAAACTTTCTCCAATGGTATAAAAATATAATTTATGCTCAAGAAGGGCAAAATCCTTCATGCACGCCAAGGAAGAATGGAGAGACACTAAGTAATGAGAGAGTAAGAAAGTGTGGAAACTCCACCTTTCTATGGTTAAGGGGAGAATTAATAATGGATAGAGTTGGGGTCAGTGAGGTGACACAGTGGATAAAGCACCGGCCTTGGATTCAGGAGGACCTGAGTTCAAATTTGGCCTCAGACACTTGACATTTATTAGCTGTGTGACCCTGGGCAAGTCACTTAACCCTCATTGCCCTGCAAAAACAAACAAACAAAAAACAAAACAAAATAAAAGAATATCAGTCTTAACCTATACTTCTGGCATGCTGAGGTGGACAGCATCACCCATACAATGTTAATGAAATCTGGCTCATCCCCCCCTCCCCTCCAAAAAAGCGATATAAATAATAATACTTCCTCATCAAAAAGGAAGAAGAAGATTGATCGGATAGACTCAGAGTGCACAATAACCAGGTATATTTATAGAAATATTTGGGAACAACCAGTCCTCACTGCACAAAGCAGTTGGAAAGGCTATATAAAATGGCAGCTAGATGGTATAGTGGATAGTGTTGGATCTGAGTTCAAATTCAGTCTCAGACATGTAAGTATAACTATGTGATCCTGGGCAAGTCTGTTAACCTCTTTCTGTCTCAGTTAACTCAACTACAAAATGCAAATAATAATAATGCCCATCTCCCACAGTTGATATGAGTAATGAGCTTTATTTGGAAAGCACTTGGCATAATACTTATTTTCTTCCCCCTCCCCTATATGCTACTGAATTTGCTGAATCTAACTGAAAGTGTCTTGGGGTTTTTTGGGTTGTTTTTTTTTCCTTCATAGGTAGAGCCTCTACTCTATGGGCTAAGGACCAAGAATCATGACAGCTGCATAAACTCAATAAAAAATATGTCAACAAAGAAGCATCAAACAAATGGCCAAATTGTGCACATTTGTTTATAGAATCTTGTGGGTTTATGATAGAGATTCCATAATGAGTCATTGCCATGAGAAATTATAGGAGCCAGGACATATCGATCAATGCAGCTTATACATAGTAGAAGCTGTGCACCATAGAATAGAAGGTTGTAAAAAAATTTCTCTCCTAGAGAGCTAGAAAGACACGATCAGATCATTAGAATCATATGCCAGAAGCTCATTTATCCTTTAAAAACTAACAGGTCACAAATCCTCATACTAGTAATATGCAACTAAAAGTATCTTTGCAAATACAACAAATAAGTTATTCTGGAATTGGAGTATCATTAAAGATAAAACAGAATTAAAATATAAGAACGACCAGCTCCTAGTTGGGGATGTAACACATTTAAAAATATCTGGTAAGAAAAAAAAAATATCTGGTAAGAAAAAAAAATATCTGGTAAGAAAAAAAAATATCTGGTAAGAATTTATTTGCTTTGAAGTATTACAAATCTAATAAAAAAGAAGACCCATTTATTTATTTATCTATATGCTCATCCATATATATATATATTTGTTCGTTTGTTTGCAGGGCAATGAGGGTTAAGTGACTTGCCCAAGGTCACACAGCTAGTAAGTGTCAAGTGTCTGAGGCCGGATTTGAACTCAGGTGCTCTTGACTCCAGGGTTGGTGCTTTATCCCCTGCTCCACCTACCTGCCCCCCAAAAGGACTTTTTTAAAAAAAGAAAACTTGGGCAGCTAGGTGGCGCAGTGGATAGAGCACCGGCCCTGCAGTCAGAAGGACCTGAGTTCAAATCCGGCCTCAGACACTTAACACTTACTAGCTGTGTGACCCTGGGCAAGTCACTTAACCCCAATTGCCTTACTAAAAATTTTTTTAAAAAAAGAAAAAAAAGAAAACTTCCCATGTCCCTATACCATGCTAGATATTATGATTGAGTAGCTACAATGTATGAAGATGAATAGCAGCAAAAATATTTAGACTACTTTGTTGTTGTTCAGTCATTTCAGTTGTGTCTGACTCTCCCTGAACCCATTTGGGGTTTTCTTGGCAAAGATACTAGAGTGGTTTACCATTTTCCTCTCCAATTCATTTTATAGATGAAGACACTAAGACAACAAGATGAAGTGATTTGCCCAGGGTCAGAAAGCTAGTAGGTGTCTGAGGCCAGATTTGAACTCAGGAAAATGAGTCTTTTTTTACTCTAGGGCCAGTGCTCTGTGCACTATGGTGCCAGCTATCTCCCCATTTAGACTTTACATAAAGATCAAATCCAAGGAAGGAGCCAATAGGAAAATTCATGGCTTCAGATATCTTTACACAAATATGTAAAACATGCTGTTCTAGCTCAGTTTTTGATCTATTGCCCTGGAGTGGTCTGAAGTGAAATATTCAAGTAACAAGTTCATTTACAAGGTAGGATATGCATCAGACGTATTCATATAGTGCACAATGGGTACATCTCCAGTGTGAGCATTTATGCCTTGGAAATTGGCAAATCGGGAAAATTAGGATTTGATGGATACTTTTGCTGGTTGATTAGACTTAGGAAAGTGATGGAGAAAATGTTAATAATGCGGGTGAAAGTGAAAAGTGTGTGGTGGATACGTTTTCTTTCCCCACAGGCTGGTTGTTAAACATTTACCAGAACATCCCTAAATATGACTCTTAAGCAAGCAGCATAAGTTCAGCTTCCCATAGTCTCTACTGACTTGTAAATATGTGCTTAGTGACCTTCAGGTAAAGGTGGTCCACATGGATGGAAGGGTTCCCTGCTGTCTGAGAATCTGATGATGAGCAGGTGCTAAATTGGCCCCTCTATACTATACTCCCTGAAAGGCTGCCCCCCTATTAGAAGAGGGCTGTCCCGGAGGCCCATAGCTGAATTCCAGGTCCCACCCAGAGGAAGTTCTTTATTAACTGAACCTATGTGCTGGACAACAGTTGCCTAAACCAGCTACCAGCCTACTACATGTGGGTGACAAGCTAGATCAATTTAAAAAACTTAGCATAAGGAGACAAATTTGGCCTCATGAGCATCTTTGAGACTTGGCTGGTCAAGACCCATAAATAAAACATAACTCTGGAAGGGTAGAGTCTCATTATACCACATTCCCTTCCGCACACTGATCCAACAACACTGATTTTTCTCAGTGTTCCTTCATCTCCTAACTCTGTGTCTTTTCACTGGATGTGCCTTCCATCCACCCACCTATCCACCCATACCTGGGGTACTCTCCCTCCTTCCTTCTACCTCATTACTTCCTTGACTTACTACATGTCTTAGCTCAAATCCTTTCTTCTTTCAGGAGACCTTTCCCACACACCCTTCCCCCAACCCAGTTCCTTCCCTCTGAGATTACCTTCATCTGCTGTGTATATAATTTGTATATACATAATTATTTGCCTATTGTCATCCCCATTAGTATTTAGCATGTGAGCTCCTTGAGGGCAGGATAATGTTTAGCACCATACCTGGCAAAGAATAAGTACTTAATAGATGCCTGTTGACTAACTAAAAATCTATATGGGCAAAGTAGGGACAAAGTAACATTACATATTAATAATCAAAATTTAAATCAATAATTAATTATATATAACACAACTATTAATAATACAATGATAATAATTATTAACATAAAATGAAAATAAGATTAATTTTTAAATGAGGAAATCCAGAAATCAAAAGCATATAGCTTGATGGATAGCATTTAGGTAATGACCAATGGAGGCAGAAAAAAGTGATATTGTCATCATATTACACTACAAACCACCTAGGCAGAAAGGGAACATAGATGAGTTCATGAAACAGACTACAGGCTTGGAACAAAGTCAGCTTATAATAATGATGATGTACTTTAATTATCTGGATATCTGTTATTCTCTCTCTCCTGGGCTTTCTCTTTTCTTTTCTCTTTGGATTCTGTCCAATAATGATCTCATTAGCTTCTGTGGATTCTACTGTTATCTCCATGCACAAGACTTCCAAATCTATATATATCTAGACCTCACATCTTTCTTAAGCTCCAGTCCTTCATCTCTAGCTTCCTGGCCCATATTTCTCTTCAATTCAGCATGTCCAACACAGGACTCATTTGATTCCTCCTTATGGTGCTATCAAGGACACCTCCCCCATCCATCTAGTCACCTATTTTCATAACCTCAGCTCTTCCCACTCTCTCACCACCCATCCATAATCAATTTTCAATTCCTATTATTTCTTTCTTTTTAAAAATTATTCTTATTATTTCTATATCCTCCATGTCTCTCCTGTTTGTCTCCTCTTTTCCAGGGGCTCATCGTTTCTCATGTGATCTAATGAAATAGTTTCCTAATTGGTCTCCCGGGTTTCAGTTTCTTTCCTCTCCAATCCATCCTCCACACAACTGACAAATTGATATTCCTAAAGCCCATATCTGACCATGCTACTCCTCTGCTAAAGAATCCTATTGCCTCTACATTAGAAATACAAAGTCTTCTGTTATTTAAAGCTTTTTACAATCGCTCTCTAGCTTAGCCTAGCTCTTCACGCCAAGTGGCGCACTGGATAGAACACTGGCCTTGAAGTTGGGAGGACCTGAATTCAAATCTCATCTCAGACACTTACTAACTATGTGACCCTGGGCAAGTCACTCAACCGCAATTGCCTTAAAACATTGGAGACCATCTCCAGTCATTCTGATCTATATCTTGCCACTGGAGCTAGATGGCTCTGGAGGAAAGAGTGAAGTTGGTGACCTCACACAGCCCTGCCTCACTTAATACAATTCAATGCAAGGCAGGACATTATCACTCAATGTCATGGTCCTCTACGAGAATGAAGGACAAACAACAAAAGCAATAATAAGCTCTTCAGGCGGATTCCTTAACCTCATAATAAAATGAGATATTCGTAAAGTGCTTTGCACAGTGTCTGGCACATAGGAGGTAAATGTTTAATAATGCTTGTTCCTCTCTCCCTCATTCACCCTACCTCCAGCCAGACTGGCCTCTTTGCTGGTTTCTGTGCAAGCTATCTCCCAAACACTCTTCCTCCTCACCTCAGCCTCTTGGAGGCTGGAGGTCCCTTCAAAGCTCAGCTCAAGTGCCAGCGGTCTTTTGTGATTTCCCCCATCTATTAGTACCTCTCTGTCATTATGCTTTTAGCTTCTGTGTATCTTGTATTTCTCTGAGAACATGTGTTGTCCCTGTAGTAGAATGTCTGGAAGGCAGGGTCTGTCCCAGTTTTGCCTTTGTATCTGCAGCACTTTGAACAATGCTTGGTACAGAGAAGGCTTCTGATAAATGCTTGTGAGTTAATTGATATTCATAACCCAAACAAGGAATGTAACATTACTGTGTTAATAGATGTAGGAAAGTCTTTTGATGAAATCCAGTCTTCATTTATTCTCAAAACACTAAAAAAGCATAGAACTAAGTTAACTTTAATTTTAAAAGAAAAACACAACAGGGGGCATCTAGGTGGTACACTGGATAAAGCACCGGCCCTGGATTCAGGAGGACCTGAGTTCAAATCCAACCTCAGACACTTGACACTTATTAGCTGTGAGAACCTGGGCAAGTCACTTAACTCTCATTGCCCAGCAAAACAAAACAAAACAAAACACCCCCCCCCCAAAAGCCTTCTATCTAAAATGCACAGCATCGTCCCTAATCATAAACACCAATAGTCGTTACAATCTCATCAATTGTGACTTCTTTTTAAGTTTTTCTTTTCATTTTCTTCTGGAAAGATTCTGATAATGTAGGGTGAATGATTCTGATAGTACAGCAGTAAGGGTGGGTTTGGTGGCTGCAGAAGCACGTGGCTAGACTTGAATGTGTTAATGTATGTGGGCCAAGATTGGGAGTGCCTTTAAAGAGTCCTAGATCCTGATATTCTACCCAGAGAAGGCACATTCTCCGGCAATGTCAGCCTTGGGGATCGCCTCATAAGTCATGCTAAGTCTGAGACGTCTGGAATCTGGCTTTCTAGCCTAGACAGGGGGACTTCCTACCCCATGTCAGCGGGGAAATAGGTAGTGTGGGGGCCTTAGGTAGTCCTCTTTAAAGAACTACACATCTATGGGCAGCTAGGTGGTGCAGTGGATAGAGCACCAGCCCTGGAGTCAGGAGGACCTGAGTTCAAATCCAGCCTCAGACACTTAACACTTACTAGATGTGTGACCCTGGGCAAGTCACTTAACCCCAATTGCCTCACCAAAAAAAAAAAAGAACTACACATCTCACACAATCCAATTAGAATAAAATGGTCTTTTATTTGGGTGATAGAGACTGTAAAAAGAGGGAAGAATTCCCTCTTGGGGAGGAGATGGCTTAGAGACAGACATCTTTTCTCCTTCCCCCAATGGAAGGGAGGGAAAAGCTTTTACAGATGGTGGATGGGGTGACTGACCACCTGACAATGGAAAGTTCCCTTTGGGGATGGAGAATGTTTGAATGAGGGGTGGGATGGGGAAGGCTTGAATGAGGGGTGGTGGTCCTGACTTCTAGACTTATCTCTGTCCCCTGGCTCTGCTCAGGTGGTAGCCACATCTAATGGACTTATCTTCCCTCCTCCTCCTCCATCTCCTCCCACCACCACCACCTTCCCCTTACCCCCCCCTCCTCCTCCTTCTTTGGGGCAATGAGGGTTAAGTGACTTGTCCAGGGCCATACAGCTAATAAGTGTCAAGTGTCTGAGGTCATATTCGAACTCAGGTCCTCCTAAATCCAGGGTTGGTGCTTTATCCACTGTACCAGCCAGCTGTTCCCCTCTCCCTTACTTCTTAGGTGAGTCCATCCTTTAGGTCAGCTTCTCAAGGAGATTTACCCCAGAGCCATATCACCCCTATGATGCCAGAAGCCAGCCTTCTGTCCAGAAAAATGCTAGCCTCATGCATTGCATTGGGGATTACTCTGAACTGGTGAGTTTGGGCATTGAGTCTTCTACCGAAAAAAGGGAACTTTCCTGAGCCTTGTGCCTCTTAGAAAGAGACATGGGTTGCTCATTCATACATAGGGCTCTAGGTGCTGTGTAGGGCACCAAGGAACTCAATATCATGATATGGAAGACCAAGGGACTTTGTACTCAACTATGGCAAGATCACAAAATTCTTTTGGAGTTTAAAACAAAATCAAAGAAAGAAATACAGAATATATTTGAGACTATGAGAAGCAACAGTAACGGGATGATATGAGATCAAGGGCGCACATATAGGGGCTTGGATTTGACAAAGGAAATTCAGCACCAATACAGCAATCAAAAAAGACAGCCCAAATTAGGAGGGAAGGTTCCTGTTTTTGTGTTTCCTATGGAGTTGAGATTTCATACAGATGACCAGTCACCACACAAGCAGGTTCTGACACTGTAATCCCTATGAGTTTGTCTGAAAACTGAAAGTTTTATGTTCTGCTCCCAATAAGCATGCTACTGTTGCTACAGCAGGTTCAAGGAAACCGTCCCCACTGTATGGATGTGGGAATTCATCACCCAAGATGCTCAGCTCAGTCACTGCCATGCCATTGACAAATTCCATTTTTGAGATTCTGAGCAAAGCTGGGGGAAGGCTGTAGGATTGAAGGAGATTATTGCTACCCTTATGCCATCTGTCAAAGAACTGAGAAAGGAAGAAAAGGGGGAAGAGAAAGGGAACACTTAGCAGAAAGTGTCTCTTTAGAGCAGATGCTGTCTGCTCTGTGTCCAAAAGAATGGAGTATCAAGACCATGTTTATTAACCATCTCTCCATATTGCAGCTCAACTACTAGCCACCCTGGAAGAAGTACAACCTCTGGTGCCTCCCTGCTTTCCTTCATGTAGGAATCAAAAATTAGCAGCTGCTTATCTCTGAGACCTCATCCCAATGGGCTTGCTTCAAATAGGAGAAAGGACTTAAATTGACATGGAAAATCACTTTCCTTTCTTCCTGTTATGATGTTTATGAACCTTTCATCACCTTCTCTTGACTTATTATCCTATGTAAGCCACATAAAGATGCAAAAGCATCTCACGCACAGAAGACATACGCATACAATTGATGGATTACTTGATTGGAAGAATGTCAGCTCTTTGTGTTCATGTAATAGAGAGTTATGTTAGTATTTTTGAATGATTCCCAGGAAATGAATTGAAGAAATTATTTTGTATCTATACTTGTGATACAAAAGACATTTATTAAGTACACATTTGTTATCTTATTATTTTTCTCTAATCCACTTCAATCTATCTATCTATCTATCTATCTATCTATCTATCTATCTATCTATCCATCCATCCATCCATCCATCCATCCATTTATTCATTTATTTTTGCGGGGCAATGAGGGTTAAGTGACTTACCCAGGGTCACACAGCTAGTAAGTGTCAAGTATCTGAAGTTGGATTTGAACTCAAGTCCTCCTGAATCCAGGGCTGGTGCTTTATCCACTGTACCACCTAGCTGCCTCCATCACTTCAATTTATTAAAGTCCAGTTGGGCATAGTGGGTCAAGAGATGGCCTCATGGTCAGAAAGATCCGAATTCAAGTTCCATCTCTCACACATCCTTACTGTGTGATCCTGGCCAAGTAACTTAACCTTTCAGGGCTGTAGACAACTCTAAAATTTAGGTGCAAAATGCATACATCTGCATTGGCAAAAGGGAGTTTCTTCATAAGGGGGATTCTTACACCCATGAAATAATAGATCTGGCAGAAAAAAATTATTCGAGGAAATGTGGTAGAGTGAATAGAGTTCTGGACTTGGAACCAAGAAGACCTGAGTTCAAGTCCTGCTTCTGATAAATATTGGGTGTGTAAGTACAACTCTCTAGGACTATACAGAGAAGGTGTAGACCTGCATTACTGGAAGGAATTGAGGGTATAAGGGCCTAAAATTCTAGCTGTGATGTCTAAAATCTAATGAGTGGTTGCCTTAAATTAGAAGCTTTAGCAAGAGTTTAAGTATTTATTAAAGTATTTATTTTAAGTATTTATTAAAGCTCATTAGAAGTTAGTGAAGAAGTATAGAGATTAAGAACAGATTCCTTATAGCATGGGAAATCCTAGTTTAGATCTATTTGGTATAGCCAGAAAGAAAAAACCTTCCTTTCTTAGCAGCTCACATGAAGTCCCCCAGCACACCAAAGTCTGGAAATGCAAGGACCTCGCTCCTAAGCGGCTTCTCCCAGAAGCCTCCTGTGAAACTGGAAACAGGGCTGTCCATACACACAGCTCCAAGCTAATTGGCTGGTAACATTGATTGACAGGACCCATGGGTAGCAGACATCACTTCCGGATGCCAAAGTCACATGATTTCTTTTCAGACCAGAGCTCACAATGTCCCTCCCAGCAGGAAGTGTCATTCCAATTCTCACAAAGGGTAGCCTAGCATGGTGCATAGGGCACTGGATTTGGATTCAGTCAATCCTTGGTTCAAATCCTGTTTTGGATACTTCATAGCTTTGTGATTTCAAGCAAATCACTTCCCCTCCATGGCCTCAATTTCCTCTTCTGTGAAATGAAGGGGCTGAACTCAATGACCCCTGCTATTCTAAAGCTATGATCCTATGAATGTTCTTTCTCAAAATTCATTGTACTTCTGAAATCAGCCTTCATTTCCTGCCCCACTCCCCTAGATCCAAACGTGTTGTAAAAAATGACTTTTATTAAGGCCGTGATACAAATTATGTGATTATCTTTCTCTAATTCTCTTTGATTGTTAAGGTCCTGCTTCCCAAAGTGTTAGAGGCCTAGAAGACTAAGCTTACCTAAATGAAAAGTGGAGAGTTATTTACTCCTTGCCTATTAACATTAATATTACTACATAGGAACCTCTGCTTTTTAAGTAAAAATGGACTGCTTCAGGGTTTCTAAAATAGGAATTTAAGCTGACAGGGTCTTGAAATAA
Source organism: Dromiciops gliroides (assembly GCF_019393635.1). NCBI lineage: Eukaryota > Metazoa > Chordata > Mammalia > Microbiotheria > Microbiotheriidae > Dromiciops > Dromiciops gliroides. The sequence continues at coordinate 26,757,445 of NC_057867.1, read as the reverse complement.
AATGTACAGTCTCAGGGAGCCACGGTTAGAATTGGCTCTCAAAGGACACTCCTGGGTTAATGTAGTGGCTTGTCTAGCTAGCCAGTTGGGCTTCAAACTTTCAAGCCTGAGGTTTTTACAAAAACATTCAGCTATCAGGCAGGGCATCAGGGAGGTCTCTCTTTTTGATCTAATGGGCTTAGAAAGAAGCCAGGCATTAGTTCAGCCACTTGGTTTCCCCCGTCCACTCCCCCTCCCATCCAAATTCCTTGCTTTTGTCTTTTTATGATGCTTTATGTTAATATGGGGAATAATGACTAAATTGTTTTCCTAGCCCTTTGTCCCTAAGTGGCAGACCCAAACTAAGCTTAGCAGATGTGTGCCTGTTTGTTTGGTTTACAGATTTACTGCTCAGCATCAAATCCAAAGTATGGGGAAGCTTCCATTTCAGTGCCTGGTATTTTCCATCTGAGAGTAACCACTTGACATAGGATTTTTAGGAGAGACAGAGATAGGAATGAAAAGGTAGGCAGAGAGAGGAGGAGAAACAGAGAGACTGACAGAGAAGAAGACAAAGAGAGGGAAGGGGAGGGGAAGAGAGACACAAAGACAAAGAGAGGGAGAGAGAGACAGCCAAAAAGGAAAAAAGGAAAGGAGGAGAGAGGTGAGGAGGGAGGGAAGAAGAGACAGAGACAAAGAAAGGGAGGGAGGAAGGAGAGAGAGGAGGGAGGAGGAGAAGAGGGGGAGAGAGAGAGAGAGAGAGAGAGAGAGAGAGAGAGAGAGAGAATGAACGAATGAGAGAGAGCATGCTTATCTACTACTTTTTTTTCAGCACTGTTTTCACTTCATGGGCATAATCTATTCTTCTTCCCACCTATCTCCCCCTCCCCAATTGCCAAACTGATATTCCTAATATTCCATTTCCCTTCTCAAGAAAATCAAAGGAAGATTCTTCTGTTCGGCATCTCAAGCCCTTGACAATCCAACTTTTTCCCATCATACCTGGTAACTTTCAAAAGCCAAGCATATCATAATAACCTAATGTTGGAATAAAAACCAAACCAGAATGAAAAGTGGCTCCCCTCTGCCTCACAGTTTCCTCCAAAGCTCAATTCAAAAATCTTCTCCTTTTAATGTGAGAGGCCCTGCCTGATCCTCCAGCTGCCTCTAATCTCAATGACCCCAAGTACATAATTAGAGATTTACCTATTTTGTTTTACATATGGTTTACATAGTTACATATTTTACATATATTATTTATATATGGTTTCTTCCCCTCTAGAATATAAGTTCTTTGAGGGCAGATACTCTTTCATTTCTCTCACTGCATTCCCAGCACTTATCACTTAGTGCCTGGCATACAATAAAGATGAGGCATTTGGTTTGTTCTAAAATTCTGATCAATGGACAGTTCTCATTCATTGATTACCAGACAACCAGAATTCCAAGATAAAGATCCTGGGGTGGGTGGTTCTTTCACTGATTCCCAAAGATTTTGCTGATGGCATGGTGAATTGGGGAATGTCATAATCTCTGAGGATTCAAAATAGTGGGTGATCTATAAGGAAAAGGGACATTCTGAGGGACAAACAGGCTTTGAAGTGTCACCAAAGTGAGCGAGATGCACCCCCACCTTGGAATGGTCCATTCAAGAGGTGGCCAAAATTTCCCAAGATGTCATAGAAATAGCCTAAAGTTGGAATGGGCTACCTCAAGAGGTCCCTCTCTTGAAGAAGAGAGGCAGGACAGCTACTTTTTTTTTTTGGTGAAGCCATTGGGGTTAAGTGACTTGCCCAGGGTCACACAGCTAGTAAGTGTCAAATGGTTGAGGTCGGATTTGAACTCAGGTCCCACTGAATCCAGGGCCAGTGCTCTATCCACTGCACCACCTAGCTGCCCCAAGGACAGCTACTTTTTAGGGGTGTTGTTGGGTCTGGGTTGGCCTAGATGGCTGCTGAGGTCTTTCCATTCTCACATTATGTGATTCTGGTTTTTGGGGGTTTTTTTTGGTTTTTGGTTTTTGGTTTTTTTAAGTGAGGCAATTGGGGTTAAGTGACTTGCCTAGGGTCACATAGCTAGTAAGTGTTAAGTGTCTGAGGCCAGATTTGAACTCAGGTACTCCTGACTCCAGGGCCAGTGCTCTATCCATTGTGCCATCTAGCTGCCCCATGTGATTCTGTTTTATGCAGTTTAGTGCTGGAAGGGACGAGAGAGAGAGAGAGAGAGAGAGAGAGAGAGAGAGAGAGAGAGAGAGAGAGAGAGAGAGAGAGAGAGAGAGAGAGAGAGAGAGAGAGAGAGAGAGAGAGGGGGGGGGGGGGGGGGAGGGAGGACTCCTATTTTCTCATCTGGTGGATGAATAATTTGAAGCCCAGAAGATGAAGCATCTTGCTGGCAGTCACATGTAATAAATAGCAGAATTGGGATATGAAGCAGGCCCTTTGATTCAGTAATGGGAGGAAGAAGGTTCTGTTCATGTAGAATGAGTAAAAGGAACCATATTAGCTTCTCTAAGATACCAAAAGATATTTAAAGAATCTGAGCATACAGTGTATCTTTTATGAAGGATATGGACAACAGTTACCCATGATGCCCCAATGCCTTTGTTTTGTTTTTGTTTTTGTTTTTTTGTTTTTGCAGGCAATGAGAGTTAAGTGACTTGCCCAGGGTCACACAGCTAGTAAGTGTTAAGTGTCTGAGGCCGGATTTGAACTCAGGTACTCCTGAATCCAGGGCCGGTGCTTTAACCACTGCGCCATCTAGTTGCCCTGCCAATGCCTTTGTTACTCAGCTGTCGCCTCCTTCAGGGTGTAGACTGGTGAGGAGTGAGAAAAGATGATGTAACACAGGTGCAGGACCAGGGAGGTGAAAGGCTGGAGAGGAGCAACACTAGCATAGCAAAGTTGCTACCAGGTTTTCCCTTGTCTTGTCTGGACTCAGCCTGCCTGGTGATGCGACCCCTGACACAGGAAGAGGTCTTTTCCAGGGATAAGACAGCAGCACCAGCCTCCAGAGTCCCGGTTCTTCTGATATCCTCCGTTGTACATTCCAGGCTGAGCGGAGATAATGAAGCCACAGTTTCTATTTCCTCATTTGCTGACCAGCTTTATTAGATGCCTGACTCATTAGAAGCCTGTAGATTTGGGGTTATGTATACTCCTTTCCTGCTCACAGTGAGCACAGCTGGGAGAAACTAAACAAATTCAGCTTGTGTAGATTTCCTAGAACTCCTGTGTTTGAAGTTGTTTCCACAGGGTCTGAAGTACTTCTTCAACCTGGGAGAGTGGCCTGATCACAGCTGCTTAAGATATCTTATTAATTATATTATCAGCAGTCCACATTGTCTGTTTGCTTATCAATTCTACACCTGGTAAACACTGCATTCAGTATCCAAGAATGCTTATCTGTTGCTATGGAAAGTTGACTCCAACTATGCCAGGGTCACATAATTAGGGCTCAGTAAAATATAATGAGTTGGAAATAAGGCAAGGCTTTCTAGTGACTTGGGGTTCCAGAGCTGAATTTTGATTGGTTAAATCCACAAGCCCTATGAAAGTGAGCAGGCATCACTTGGAGGGTAGACTGTTTCTGACTCTGAAAATTGTAAAGAGCACGGCATTTATTTCCACCTAGCTGAGCATGCGCAAACTACCAGGGTTACTGTGGAACTCAAGACCCAGATGCTCAGAGCCAAACTGGACTGGGTGAGTGACCATCAACACCACTTAGTGGCTGAAACAAGAACTGCAGAGTCTGGGATCTGTAATTGGGAGAGTGTGTCTGCGTTAATCAATTCCCAGATCTCTTTACAAAGCAAAATATATGTGTAATGTTATATAAAATATATCTTAATGATGTACTTCATAAAACAGAATAAAATCAAATAGCTAGGATCTTGGAACTCCCAGATGAGGAAACTGCATCCCAGAGACAAGAAGCCACTCATCCAGGGTCACATAATTCCTAAGTAGCTGAGCCAAGTCTGCCATGACTACAAGTTCAATACACCTTCCATTATAATACATAGACTAATAGAATGGCCAAGTGGGAAGGGGATTTAGAACATAGCATATCAGAGATGGAAGGATCCTTCAAAGACAGAACAGGGGATGCCATGGATAGTAAGGAGCCTAGAACATAGATTGTGAGAGCTGAGGTGAACGTTAGAACATACAATGCCAGAGATAGGAGGAAATTTAGAACAGAGAGTGTTCGAGGATGAAGAGGCCTTCAAATGTAGAATGTTTGGGCTAGAATGAAAGTCTAAAACTCTTTCCCCCTTCCATAGATAAAGATATCAAGGGCCAAAGTACCGCAGGGTCAACTCCTCCATCTAATCACACCATGGAAATGCCCATCTATTCCAATTAGAAATAAGGCTACCTTTGTATCTGAGAGAAGTCAGACTGTAGTCAAGTAAAATACTCCTACCATCAACTAAAAATATCCCTTGTATCCCAGTGCCGGCTATCAGGTCTCTGATGCTTATAGCCCTGGGAGATTCATTTCTACTACCATGGCAAATGAGTTACCCAGAGGCCTATATCTCATCCAGGGGAGATATGCAGTCATCATCATTACTGTGTATATATGTGTGTATAAGTGGTTGTGTGCATATGTGAAAATGTGCACACATGCGTTAGGGCAAGAGAGGAGAGAGTGGGATATCATTCTTTATAAACTAATTTTCATCCTGTTCTCTTCAGGATGAGTGGTCATGTGAAGAGACAGTGGCTTCTTGCCCCCACTTTTTCCTTTTGGGGACTTTGCACTCTGTCCCTGATGTTATGGTATAACTAACATTCACCAAGCAACCATAAGGGTAGTGTCAGATTTCAGAACTGTCCAGCCAACTGCCCCTGGTCCCTATGCCAAAGTCTTCGAAGGGGGTAGTGTACAGATTGGGGGTGACTCAAGTTCATGTTCCTCTTTCAGAGTCATTCTGTGTGAATCATTAACATGAATAACCATTACTTGGCTGTACATTACAGGTTTTCCAAGTGTCCTCAGGTTAGAAGCAAGAGCCCTGGTTTATATCCCTGTTCAGATGAGGATCCGGCCTATAGGGCTCGATAATGGACATCACAGAATAGAAGAACCAGAAGGGAACTTGGTTTTTTGTTTGTTTTTGTGTGGGGCAATGAGGGTTAAGTGACTTTCCTAGGGTCACACAGCTAGTTAATGTCTGAGGCCAGATTTGAACTCAGGTCCTCCTGAATCCAGGGCTGGTTCTTTATCCACTGTGTCACCTAGCCATCCCCAGAAGGGAACTTGGAACATGGAATGTCAGAGTTGAGAGGGACTTTAGAAAAAAGAAAGTCAGAGTTGGGAGGAAACTTAGGACACATGCCAGAGCTAGAAGGGACCATTGGACATGCCATAGAGTAAAGGGAGGCTATCTGTATTTGGGGGGCCACTTTTTACTTCCTGTCTTCCTTCTTTTGACTTTGATATCTGGATGCCCAGGTTAGGAGAGAAGAAAATAGACAATGTGACTTGGGACCATTTGTAGCGGTGCAGACATCATGACCAGGGCTGAACAGCAATGGAGATCCCGCAGCGACCTTGGCTTACATGTGCCCACAGGCACCAAGAAGAGGGAAGTGAATGGAGAAGTCATGGCAGCCTAGACAGGTTCATATCCCCTCTTAGACATGAAGACCGGGCCTTAGAAATAGATAAGATCCCAACTTGCTTGAAACTACCTGATATTTTAAAGCTGGTTCAGCTGGTGGAAGTTGTTCTTCCATGCTAATCCCTGATTGTGAGACAGGAAGAAAAACCCCTTGTAAACTATGTGATCACAGAATGATGTCTATGATTGCATTGAGAAGTGAAATGAGTATGAAATCCACTACAAAGTGGGGGGTTGGGGCATCTGAAAACTGTACACACTGACAAAAAGATACATATACACATATATAACAAATTCCACATTTTTGACCAGTAGTCCATTCCTCACACTATATTTTTTAAAATTTTTATTTATTTATTTTTTGTTGGGGCAATGAGGGTTAAGTGACTTGTCCAGGGTCACACAGCTAGAAAGTGTCAAGGGTCTGAGGCCGGACTTGAACTCAGGTCCTCCTGAATCCAGGGCCGGTGCTTTATCCATTGTGCCATCTAGCTGCCCCCCTCACACTATATTAAAGTGAGTTCTTAACAGTGAGAGAGGGATTAAGCAATGCTGCTTTGCTGAGGTTGCATGGTGGGCTTGGCTGGAGGAGTGGGAAGCAGCCCATGGCTTAGGCATTTGCAGATTTAATGCTTCTGGTGATTATCAGGATAGTACAATCTCTAGGAAAAGGCTATCCAAGAGACATGCATCTTATAGGAATGGAGGAAGCCTGGCCTGGTGGTCAATTCAGATATTACATTAAGCTAATTTAACTCCCCTGCTGTATAATTAACATAGTGACATGCTATTTTTTTCCTCTGGGCAGATAGGGCCTGGAGTCAAGAAGACTTATCTTCCTGAGTTTAAATGCAGCCTCAGCCACTGACTAGCTATGTGACCCTGGGCAAGTCACTTCACCCTGTTTGCCTCAGTTTCCTCATCTGTAAAATGAGTTGGAGAAGGAAATGGCAAACCAGTCCAGTGTCTTGGCCAAGAAAAATCCAAAAGGAGTCACAGAAAGTCAAACATGACTGAAATGACTGAACAACCACAAACCCCAAGTTTTGGGGACACTGCTCTCTCTTGGTTCTCCTATGTGTCAGACTATACTTTCCCTGTCTCATTTCAGGATTTTCATCCACACCCCTCTCCACTGAACCTGGATATACCCTAAGGTTCTGTCCTGCATATTCTTTTTTTTTTTTTAGTGAGGCAATTGGGGTTAAGTGACTTGCCTAGGGTCACACAGCTAGTAAGTGTTAAGTGTCGGAGGCCGGATTCGAACTCAGGTACTCCTGACTTCAGGGCTGGTGCTCTATCCACTGCGCCATCTAGCTGCTCCCTGCATACTCTTATGTTCTGTTTCTACACTCTTATTCTTGATTTGGATTGAAAGGACCTGGGGTCAAATCTTAACCCTGCTATTTAGAATGCTCATGGGTTCCCATGGGTTCAGATACTTCTATGCCAATGACTATCAGTACCAACTCCCATCTCTTTTGGGTTCCAGTCCTACATCTCCAACTACATGTATCATAAACATCTCAAATGTTATAGGCCCAAACCGGAACTATTTCCAAATCCCTCGCATAAGATGCCTCCACAACATATCTATCTTTTCCACATCTCTGATTTCCATCCCTATCTTTCCACTAAGACAGCCAACACTATAATTCAGGACCTCATCACCTCTCACCTGGCCTAAAGCAACATCCTCTTAAATTGGTCTCCCTACATCTAGCCTTTCCCTTCTCCATTCTATCTTCCACACAGCTAACCAAATGGTTTTCCTAAAACACAGTCTAACCTCTCTACTGATCAAGAATTTTCTGTGGCTCACTACTGAATAAAATAGAAATTCCCCTGTTTTGAATTTAAAGCCTGACTTTAATCTGAAGCCAGACTTATGTCATAATACTTTCCCTAAAAATCTTTAGATTCCTGTCTAACTTACTGCTTCTTGTGCTTAACATTCTACCTCCCCTATCCCTGGAATATACTTTCTAGCTTCCTTCAAGGCTCTTCTTCCAGAGGCCTTTCTTGATTTCCCCAGTTGTTAAGACTCCTGCCCTGCCACAATTTCCCCGTGTGTATATTGTTTAGACACCAGTAAACCAGAAACTCCTTGATAAAACAATACTCTTGTTTTGTTTTTGCTGAATGATCAAATAAACAGATAGTTATAATACTCAACCAACAGTACAAAATGAAATGATGTATGTAAAGCACTTTGTTATAAATACCATCAGCTATTGCTCTTGTTTACTTCTTTATTTTGATAGCTTGATGATACCCTTACTGAAAATATTTTTCCTGGTGGAGCAGATCTCAGTCTAGCCTCACATCCTCATCTCAAACTATTTTTATTCATGCTTTCCCATTAATACCCCCACGTGGAGTCTACACAGTGTGCTGAAAGTCTTCCTCTCAATTTCTTGGTTTATTCAAGTTCAGTAATTGTCTGAGATAACACCAGCTTTAAGAGGCTGCCCACTCAAATACATAGCATAGACTAATACCTGCCTATTATTTCCTATGTGCCCACAGGATGAACTCTGCTGAATAATTATGGATTTTGGATGAAATGGATAACTCTTTAATGAAACTGATCCAAAAAGGGACTAAAGGTAATCAAATAATGAAACATTTTTAAAAACATTAACAGGACAAAAAAATCACAGTGAGAAGAGAAAACTATCCATAATTATATTCTAACAAAATTGAGAATGTAAAAGAAATGAAGGACTAACCAGAAAACATTAATTATGAAAAATAACAGAATATGAAATAAAGGTCTTAACCAACCCAAGCACAGAAAAAGAAATTGAACAAGCCATAATGAAAAAAAAAAACCCAACCCTGGTCTCAACAGATTTACAGGTGAAGTCTATTAAACATTTAAAGAACAATTTGTACAAATGCTACAAAAATTAGCTGCAGAAATTGAAAAATAAAACAGACTTCTCAACTCCTTTTATGAGTTCTAACATGGATCTTATAGCTAAACCAAAGAAGGGAAAAGCAAAGAATGAGAGCAATGGACCAATATGACCAATGAAGAGGGATAAGAACATTTTAAATGAGATTCTAGCAAGAAAACTAGAATCCCCAACCCTAAATTATTTACTATGACCAAGTTCATAGCAAGTTCACAACAAGGATGAAAGAATGGTTAATATTATGAAACATTTAATACAATTAATCATATCAAAACCCCAAATGGCACAAGCTGCATGATTATATCAGCATTATGAAAACAACATAAATAATCATATTAAGAAGAAAACAACCCAAACCACATGATTAGCCCAGAAAAAAATGCCTTTGACAAAAGCTTTTGAAAAATAAATAAAAAGCATAGTCCTACATAGACCATTTAAAATGAGATAAATACAATCAAGAGGCAGCATGGCATGTTTGACAGAGGGATGGCCTTACAGTGAGGAAAATCTGGGTTCCAATCCTTCTTCTGACACATACTAGTTGTGTAACCTGGGACAAGTCACTTAACCTCTTAGTGTTCTGTTCTACACAAGCCACTAAGATTATAAATTGCAGAGAAGGTAAAGACCTCCATTAGTAGAAAGAGTTTCCTCATCTCTAAGTTCACTTAATTAAATGAAACCCAATCCATATTTCCCCCAGCACACCCCCATTTAGTATGTGTGCTTGCATTGTGATATATACATACACACATAAACCCCCAAATTAGTTTGATTTTACATGAGGAAACACTAACATTTTCCCACAAAAATCACTTAATCCAGGGGTAAAGCAAGGATTCTCCTCTTTACTACTAAATACACAAGCCATAGAGGCCTCAGAGTAGAAAGCCAGTGACACAGCCCCTATCCCCCAGCACAAGAAGCTTGAAACAGTGACCCCTCTGCCCTAGGAGCAGACCTCAACTTAAAAATAAGTTGCAATATGAGTAAGAAACAAAAGGCTCTTACCATTGAGAGTTTCTGTGTGGACAGGGAAGAATAAAACAGAAACTTAGATGATGACAATACTCTTAAATCTCCAACATCTGAAGCCTCAAAAGGGAAAATGAATTGGTCTCAAGACCAAAAAGCCTTCTTGGAAGAGCTCAAGAAGTTTTTAAAAAATCAATTGAGAGAGGTAGAAGAAAAAATGGGGAGAGAAATGAAAGCAACACAAGAAAATTATGAAAAAAGAATCAGCAGCTTGCAAAAGGAAGCACATTCCTTAAAAAATTCATTTGGCCAAATGGAAAAGGAGGTACAAAAGCTTACTGGAGAAAACAATGCTTTAAAAATCCGAATTGGACAGATGGAAGCTAATGACTCCATGAGACACAAGGAATCAGTCAAACAGAATCAAAAGAATGAAAAAAATAGAAGAAAATGTGAAATACCTTATTGGAAAGACAACTGACCTGGAAAATAGATCAAGGAGAGACAATTTGAGAATTATTGGACTACCTGAAAGCCATGATAAGAAAGAGTCTAGGCACCATATTCCAGGTAATTATCAAGAACTGCCCTGATATTACAGAATCAGAGGATAAAATTGTCATTGAAAGAATCCACTAATCACCTCCTGAAAGAGACCCGAAAAAGAAAACTCTAAGGAATATTGCAGTCAAATTCCAGAATTATCAGATGAAGGAGAAAATACTCCAAGCAGCCAAAAAGAAGCAATTTAAATATCAGGATTGCACAGGACCTGGCAGCTTCAACATTAAAGGATCACAAAGCTTGGAATATGATATTCCAGAAGGCAAAGGAGCTTGGATTGCAACCAAGAATCAAATACCTAGCAAAACTGAGCATTGTCTTTGAGGGGGGAAAGATGAACATTCAATGAAATAGGGGACTTTCAAGGTTTCCTGATGAAAAGACCAGAACTGAATAGAAAATTTGTTCTTAACATACTAGACTCAAGAGAAGTTTAAAAAGGTAAACGGGGGAAAAGTTATTCAATATGGTTAAACTGTTTATATCCCTACATGGGAAAATAATACTTATAACTCTTGAGAACTGTATCTCTATTTGGACAGACAGAAGGAATATACACAGAGGGTATAAATATAAATTGTCTTTGATATGATAATAAAAAGGGAGAAGAGGAAAGGGGAGGTGGAAAGGGGTTAATTACATCATATGAAGAGGTGCAAAAACCTATTACAATAGAGGGAAAGAAGGGAGGGATGAGCATTGTTTCAACCTTACTCTCATCAGACTTGCTTCAAAGAAGGAATAACATATGTTCACTTGGATAAGAAATTTAGCTTCTTCTTTAGGGAAGTAAAAGGGTAAGGGGAAAGGGGGTACTGATAGAATGGAGGGCAGAAGCAGGGGAGAAAAGGGTAAAGAAAAGGGAGGGGGCTGGTAAAAGGTAGGGCAGATTGGGGGAGGCAGGGGTAAGAAGCAAAATATTAGTGAGGAGGAATAGGGTGAAGGAAGGGGGAAAAAGTACAAAGGGGGTAAATAGAATGGAGGGAAATAGTTACTAATAATAACTGTGAGTGTGAATGGGATGAACTCTCCTATAAAATGGAAGCAGATAGAGTGGATTAAAAAACAGAATCCTACAATATGCTGTTTACAAGAAACACATTTGAAGCAGAGATATACACACAGAGTAAAGGTAAAAGCTTGGAGCAGGATATATTATGCTTCAGGTAAAGTAAAAAAGGCAAGGGTAGCAATCCTTATTTCAGACAAAGCAAAGGCTTTGATCTTTTTAAAAGATCTAATTAAAAGAGATAAGCAAGGAAACTACATCTTGCTAAAAGGTACTATAGATAATGAAGTAATATCAATACTAAACATGTATGCGCCAAGTGATATAGCATCCAAATTCTTAGAGGAGAAGTTAAATGAGTTATAAGAGGAAATAGACAGCAAAACTCTATGTGTGTGGGGGGGTGCAGCTAGGTGGCGCAGTGGTTAGAGCACTGGCCCTGGAGTCAGGAGTACCTGGGTTCAAATCCGGCCTCAGACACTTAACACTTACTAGCTGTGTGACCCTGGGCAAGTCACTTAACCCCAATTGCCTCACTAAAAAAAAACAAAAAACAAAAAAACCCAAAAAACTATATGTGGGGGATCTGAATCTTCCCCTCTCAGAATTAGATAAATCTAGTGACAAAATAAATAAGAGAGAAGTTAAAAAGGTGAATAGAATGTTAGAAAAGTTAGATATGATAGATGTCTGGAGAAAATTGAATGGGGATAGAAAGGAATATACCTTTTTCGCAGTGGTACAGGGCAAATATTCAAAAATTGACCATATATTAGGGCACAAAAACCTCATAGTCAAAGGTAGAAAGGCAGAAATAGTAAATGTATCCTTCTCAGATCATAATACAATAAAAATTACATGTAATAAAGAGCCATGGAAAGTTAGACTGAAACTTAATTGGAAACTAAATAATTTCATCCTAAAGAACGAGTAGGTCAAACAACAAGTCATAGAAACAATCAATAACTTCATCCAAGACAATTACAATAATGAGACAGCATACCAAAATCTATGGGATGCAACCAAAGCAGTGCTTAGGGCAAATTTTATAGCTCTAAATGCTTATATCAATAAAAAAGAGAAAGAAGAGATCAATGAATTGGTCATGCAACTTAAAAAGCTAGAAAAAGAACAAATTAAAAATCCCAAATTAAATGCCAAATTAGAAATCCTGAAAATCAAAGGAGAAAGTAATAAAATTGAAAGCAAGAAAACTATAGAATTCATCAATAAAACTAAGAACTGGTTTTATGAAAAAAAAACAATAAAATAGATAACCCATTGGTTAATTTGGTTAAAAAAAGAAAAAATCAAATTACTAGTATCAAAAATGAAAGGGGTGATTTCACCACCAATGCAATGGAAATTAAAATAATGATTAGCAACTATTTGGCCCAACTGTATGCCAATAAATTTGACAATCTAAATGAAATGGATAAATATTTACAAAAATACAAATTGCCTATGTTAACTGAAGAGGAAATAAAATCCTTAAATAAGCCCATATTAGAAAAAGAAATTGAATAAGCCATTAATGAACTCCCTAAGAAAAAATCTCCAGGGCCAGATGGGTTTACAAGTGAATTCTACCAAACATTTAAAGAACAATTAATTCCAATATTATACAAATTATTTGGAAAAATAGGTGAAGGAAGAGTGCTACCAAATTCCTTTTATGACACAAATATGGTGTTGATATCAAAACCAGGCAGAGCAAAAACAGAGAAAGGAAATTATAGACCAGTTTCCCTAATGAATATCAATGTAAAACTCTTAAACAAGATATTAGCAAGGAGATTACAGCAAGTGATCACCAGGATAATACACTATGACCAGTTGGGATTTATTCCAGGAATGTGGGGCTGGTTCAACATTAGGAAAACTGTCGAGATAATCAACCCCATCAATAATAAAACTAATCAAAATCATGTGATCATCTCAATAGATGCAGAGAAAGCTTTTGACAAAATACCACACCCATTCCTAATAAAAACACTAGAGAGCTTAGGAATATGTGGAGCTTCCCTTAAAATAATAAGCAGTATCTACCCAAAAACATCAGCAAGCATTATATGTAAAGGAGATAAGTTCTCTAACTTATCTTCTTCCCAGTAAGATCAGGGGTGAAACAGGGATGTCCATTATCACCTCTATTATTTAATATAGTACTAGAAATGTTAGCTTTAGCCATAAGAGAAGAAAAAGGAATTAAAGCAATTAGAATAGGCAAGGAGGAAACAAAACTATCACTCTTTGCAGATGATATGATGGTATACTTAGAGAATCAACTGAAAATTACTTGAAACAATTAACTACTTTAAAAAAGTTTCAGGATATAAAATAAATCCACACAAATCATCAGCATTTCTGTACGTGACCATCAAAGTCCAGCAGCAAGAGATAGAAAGAGAAATTCCATTTAAAGTAATGGTAGACAGTATAAAATACTTGGGATTCTACTTGCCAAGACAAACCCAGGAACTCTATTAACACAATTACAAACCACTTTTCACACAAATCAAATCAAATCTAAATAATTGGAAAAATCAATTGCTCATGAATAGGCTGAGCTAATATAATAAAAATGCCAATTCTACCTAAATTAATTTACCTATTCAGTGGCATACCAATCAGACTACCTAAAATTATTTTATAGAGCTAGAAAAAATAATAACAAAATTCATCTGGAAAAACAAAAGGTCAACAATAAGAAATAGAGTGGTGGATCAATGGAATAGGTTAGGCACAGGAGACACAATAGTAAATGATTTTAGTAATGTACTGTTTGATAAACCCAAAGACTCCAGCTTCTGGACAAAAACTACAAGATAGTATGGCAGAAACTAGGCATAGACCAATATCTTATAACTTATACTAAAATAAGGTCAAAATGTCTACATGATTTGGGCATAAAAGGTGATACCATAGGTAAATTAGGAGAAGAAGGAATAGTTTACCTCTCAGATCTTTGGATAGGAGAACAGTTTATGACCAAACAAGAGATAGAGAATATTATGAAATGCAAAATGGATGATTTTGATTACCTTAAAATAAAAAGGTTTTCTACAAACAGAAGCAATGCATCCAAAATTAGAAAGGACACAGAAAGGTGGGAAACAATTTTTATAGCCAGTATTTCTGATAAAGGCCTCATTTCTAAAATATACTGGGAACTAAATCATATTTATAAGAAACCAAGTCATTCCTCAATTGAGAAATGGTCAAGGGATATGATCAGGCAGTTTTCTGATGAAGAAATCAAAGCTATCTATTGCCATATGAAAAAATGCTCTAAATCACTATTGATTAGAGAAATGCAAATTAAAACAACTCTGAGGTACCACCTGACACCCATAAGATTGGCTAATATGACAAAAAAGGAAAATAATAAATATTGGAGACGCTGTGGAAATATTGGAACACTAATGCATTGTTGGTAGAGCTGTGAATTGATCCAATCATTCTGGAGAGCAATTTGGAATTATGCCGAAAGGGTAATAAAACCATACATACCCTTTGACCCAGCAATACCAGTGTCAGGTCTTTTCCCCAAAGAGATAATAAAAAAGGGAAAGGGACCCACATGTACAAAAATATTTATAGCTGCTCTTTTTGTGGTGGCAAAGAATTTGAAATTGAGGGGTTGTCCATCAATTGGAGAATGGCTGAATAAGTTGTGGTATATGAATATAGTGGAATACTGTTGTGCTGTAAGAAACGATGTACAGGTAGCTTTCAGAGAAACCTGGAAGGACGTACATGAACTGATGCTGAGTGAGATGAGTAGAACCAGGAGAACATTGTAAACAGTATCAACAACAATATGTGTTGATAAACTGTGATAGACTTGCTTCTTCTCAGCAATACAATGGTCCAACATAGTTCCAAAGGACTCATGATGGAACATGCTCTCCAAATCCAGAAAAAAAGAACTGTGGAATCTAGATGCAGATTGAACCATACTATTTCTCTTGTTTTTGTTGTTGTTTTTCTCTTTTGAGGTTTTTCCTTTTTGCTCTGATTCTTCTTTCAAAGCATGACTAATGCAGAAATATGTTTAATGTGATTGTACATATACCCTATATCAAATTACTTTCTTGTTGGGGAGGGGGAGGGTGGGGAGGGAAGGAGAAAATTTTAAAAGTATAAATCTTATAAAAACAAATGTTGAAAACTATCTCTACATGTAACTAGAAAATAATAAAATATTTTTATTGAAAAAAAGTAATGCTAGCCAGAAATGATAGCACTAAGACAAGAGAAAGAAATTAAAGGCAGGGACATTGGAAAAGAAAATATACAACCATCCCTGTTTGCAGACAACAAGAATAAACAAAGAAATTGTGATAATAGCTTCAGTAAAGAAGTGTTTTAAAATCAACATGCTATATAGCAATGATAAAATCTAAGAAGAAATACTAGAAAGGAAAATACCATTCAAAATAGCTACAAAATGCACAAAATATTTGGGAGTCCACCTGACAAGACACATTCAAGACATAAATTCAATGACAAAACATTCTTCAAATAAATAATGACAATTATAGAGATATTCACTGCTCATGGTTGGGTTGCATCAATATAACAACACTGATATTACCTAAATTACTTTACAGATTCAGTGCCATAGCAATAAAAATACCAAGGGGGTTCTTCATAGAGCTAGATAAAATAATTGCCAAAATCTTTTGGAAGAACAAATTATCTTGAATCTTAAGGGAAATAATGAAAAAGTAGTAATGAAGGAGGAATAGCATTTCCAGGACTCAAATTAGATTATAAAGAAGTAATAATCTAAACTATTGTTACTGGTTTTATAATAGAAAAGTAAATCAGTGGAACAGACTAGATAAACACAAATCAGCTGCAATCTAACTCAATAACTCAGTGTCCAATAAACTTGAGCATATAAACTATTTGGGGAAGAACTCCCAATTTTACAAGAACTATCTAAAAGGCTGGAAGAAAATAGATGAGGGTATCTTTCAAAACTAGGGCAGGAAAAGAATTCTTAAGCAAGCAAAGGATAGAGAAAATGACAAAAGATAAAAACTGATCATTTTGGTTATGTGAAATTGAAAGTTTTTGTACAGATAGAATGAACACAACTAGGAAAAGAAGAAAAACTGTTGATTGGGGAGGAGGAATTGTATCAAATATCTCTAATAAGGATGTTATACCAAGATATGTGGGGAATTGACACAAATATATAAGAATCGTTCCATAATCTATAAGGTCAAAGGACAGAAGTTATCAAAAGAATGGCAAATTATTAAAAACAATATGAATTATTGGTTGCTTTCTCAACAAGTAGGGAAGGGGCTGGATAGAAAGAGAGAATCTGGAGCTGAAAATATAAAAAGGATGAATGTTTAAAAAATCTTTTTGATGTCAAAAAACCCCCAAAACCATTTGAAAGATTGTTCCAATTTCCTAAAAATAAGAGAAAGGTAAATGAAAATGACTCAGATTTCACTTCACATTCATCAAATAACAAAGATGACAAAAAATGGAAATGTTAAAGGGGGTATGAGAAAATAGGCACATGAATACACAGTTGGTAGAGTCACAGTGGCTCCACCAATGGTTGGTAGCGTTCCAATTATTTTGGAAGGCAATTTAGAATTATGTTTTTAAAAATGAAGAAAATGTCCATAGTCTTTGTTCCAGAGATCTCACTGCCAGGCATACTACCCAGGGAGCTTGAAGTCAGAAAGAAAGCCCCTGTATATGCCAAACTATTCACAGCAGTACTCTGTGGTCGGAGAGAATTAGAAACAAAGTCAATGCCCATTGATTGGGGAACGGCTAAACACCTTGTAGTCTATGAATGCCATTACTTTGCTATATGAAAAAAATATGTGACAGTCCTTCAGACAAATCTTGGAAGACTTAAGAGATATAAAAGAAGAATTATATGAGCTTAGTAAACAGTACCAGGAAAATAATATAAGAATAATTACAACAGTGTAAATGGAAACAAAAATAAAATGAAAGTGACCATAAAGCAATTATTATGCCTAAGCTTTGAATCAGAGAATAGCTGAGGAAATGCACCTGCTTCCCTTCATTGCAGAGATGAGGGACTAGAGGTGTTGTTGTGGAATATTGCATATACTGGTCAGTGTGTTGGGGTGATTTTCCTGAAATGCTTTTTCCCCTATTCATTTAAAAATCTTTATTACAAGGGTAGAGGAAAGTTGAGTGTTATATTCAGAAAAGAATGTGATTTAAAACCAAGGGTACATGCTTTGTGTGTGTGTGTGTGTATACACATATATGTATATATGTGTTTATGTTTATATGTGTATATATACATATATGTGTGTATAAAATTGTGTTTCTAATTTATAATGTTCCACAACTAGTACAATACCATTCACAAATAGCAACAATGGTTAAATTCTACCTCCTATAAGAGACCCCACTTCCATTTGTATTATGCGTGGAATGTCCTCCATGACAGTTACAAATATCTTTGGGGAACATACATTTCTCTGTTTCAAATGTTGAACATTGTTATTTCTTTCTTTCTTTTTTTTGTTGCAGGGCAATGAGGGTTAAGTGACTTGCCCAGGGTCATACAGCTAGTAAGTGTCAAGTGTCTGAGACCAGATTTGAACCCAGGATCTCCTGAATCCAGGGCTGGTGCTTTATCCACTGTTCCCTCTAGCTGCCCCGCTATTTCTTTCTTTTTTTAATGTAACAAACATTTTTATTTATAGTTTTGGGTTCCAATTTTTATCACTCCTTCCCTCCCTCCTGCTCCCCTTCCCGAGGTGGCAAGCAATCAGATACAGGTTATACATGTATAATTATGCTAAGTATCACCATATTTGTCATTTTGAACAAGAAAAGTTGATTAAAAGGAAAAAAAGAAAGAAATTGAAAAATAGCATGCTCCAGTCTGTGTTCTATCACTATCAGTTCTTTCTTTGGAGGTAGATAGTAGGTTTCATCAATAGTCCTTTGGGATTGTCTTGGATCATTGTATTGTTGAGAAAAGTCAAGTCATTCACAGTTCTTCATCAAAGAATATTTCTGTTTCTGTGCACAATGTCCTCTCGATTCCGCTCACTTCACTATACATCAGTTCATACAAGTCTTCCCAGGCCTTTCTGAAGTCATACTTCTTGTCATTTCTTATAACACAATAAAATTCCATCATCATCATATACCACATCTTGTTTAGCCATTCCCCAATTGATGGGCATTCCTTTGGTTTGCAATTCTTAGCCACCACAAAAAGAGATGCTAGAAATATTTTTGTACAAATAGGTCTTTTTCTCTTTTGGGAGATGTCTTAGGGATATAAAGCTAGAGTGGTATTGCTGGATCAAAGGGTGTGCACAGTTCTATAACCCTTTGGGCATACTTTCAAATTGCTCTTCAGAATGGTTGAATCTTTTCACAACTTCACCAACAGTCGATTAGTATCCCACATGCCCTCCAACATCCAATATTTTCCATTTTTGTTATATTTGCCACTCTGATAGGTGTGAGTTGATGCCTCAGATTTGTTTTAATTTGCATTTCTCTGATCAATAGGGATCTAGAGTATTTTTTCCTATGATTATAGATAGCTTTGATTTCTTTGTCTGAAAAGTGGCTGTTCATATCCTTTGACCATTTATCAATTGAGGAATGACTTGTATTCTTATAAATTTGACTCAGTTCTCTATATATTTGAGAAATGAGGCCTTTATCAGAGATATTTGTTTCAAAAAATTCTTTCCCAGTTTTCTGCTTCCCTTGTATTCTTGGTTATATTAGTTTTGTTTGTGAAAAGGTTTTTTTTTTTAATTTTACATAATCAAAATTATCTATTTTACTTTTTGTTTTACTCTCTACGTCTTCTTTTGTCCTAAATTCTTCCTTTGCGCATAAATCTGACAGATAAATGATTCCATAGTCTCTTTGTTTTTGGGTTTTTTTTGCAGGTCAGTGAGTGTTAAGTGACTTGCCCAGGGTCACACAGCTAGTATATGTCAAGTGTCTGAGGCCAGATTTGAACTCAGGTCCTCCTGAATCCAGGGCCGGTGCTTTATCCACTGTACCACCTAGCTGACTCCTATTCCATACTCTCTTAATTTGCTTATGTTATCATCCTTTATGTGTAAATCATGTACCGATTTTGACCTTATTTTACTTTATGGTGTGAATTGTTGGTGTATGCCTAGTTTCTGCCAAACTGTTTTTCTGTTTTCCCAGCAATTTTTGTCAAATAATGAGTTTTTGTTCCAAAGGCTTGGATCCTTGGGTTTATCATATACTAGATTACTATAGTCATTTATTATAGTGTAATTTCTATCTATTCTATTCCATTAACTTACCTCTCTATTTCTTAGACAGCACCAGATTGTTTTGATAATTACAGCTTTAAAATATAGTTTGAGATCTGGTACTGCTAGGCCACCTTCTTTTGTATTTTTATTGATTCCCATGATATCCTTGAACTTTTGTCTTTCCAGATGAATTTTGTTATTATTTTTATAGATCTATAGAATATTTTGATAGTTTCGTATAACAATAAATACATAAATTAACTTAGGTAGCATTGTCATTTTTATTATATTGGCTCTGCCTACCCATGAGCAATTAATATTTTTCCAATTGTTTAGATATGACTTTTTTTGAGTAGAAAATGTTTTGTAGTTCTGGCCATATAGTTGCTGTGTTTGCCTTAGCAGGTAGACTCCCAAATATTTTATATTGGCCACAGCTATTTTAAATGGAATTTCTCTTTCTATCTGTTGTTGCTGAACTTTGTTGGTAATATATAGAAATCCTGGTGATTTATGTGGGTTTGTTTTGTATCCTTCAACTTTTCTAAAGTTATTAATAATTTCAAGTAGCTTTTTAGTTGATTCTCTAGGATTTTCTAAGTATAACATCATATCATCTGCAAAGAGTGATAGTTTTGTTTCCTCATTACCTATTCCAATTCCTTTAATTTCTTTTTCTTCTTTTATTGCTATAGCTAACATTTCTAGTACAATATTAAATAATAGAGGTAATAATGGGCATCCTTGCTTCTCCCCTGATTGTATTGGGAAGGTTTTTAGCTTATCCCCATTACAGATAATGCTTGCTGATGGTTTCAGATAAATAGTACTTATCAGTTTTTAAGGTAAGGTCCTTTTATTCCTATGCTCTCTAGCATTTTAATGGGAATGGGTGCTATATTTTGTCAAAGGCCTTTTCTGTTTTTATTGAGATAATCATGATTTCTGTTACTTTTGTTATTGATGTGGTCAATTATGCTCATAGTTTTCCTAATATTGAACCAGTCCTGCATTCCTGGTATAAATCCCACCTGGTCAAAATGTATGATCCTTGTGATATATAGCTGTAATCTTTTTGCTAGTATTTTATTTAAAATTTTTGCATCAGTATTTATTTCTTTCTGTTTTTTGGTTTTTGGTTTGTTTTTTTTTTGGTGGGGCAATGAGGGTTAAGTGACTTGCCCAGGGTCACACAGCTAGTAAGTGTCAAGTGTCTGAGGCCGGATTTGAACTCAGGTACTCCTGAATCCAGGGCCGGTGCTCTATCCACTGCGCCATCTAGCTGCCCCAATCAGTATTTATTAATGAGATTGGTCTATACTTTTCTTTCTATATTTGGGCTCTTCCTGGTTTGGGTATCAGTACCATATTTGTCTCATAAAAGGAATCTGATAGGACTCCACTTAATTTTTCCACAATTTATATAGTATTGGGATTAATTGTTCCTTAAATGTTTGGTAGAATTCACTTGTGAATCTATCTGGTCCTGGGGATTTTTTCTTAGGAAATTCATTGATGGCTTATTCAATTTCATTTTCTATAATTGGGTTATTTAAATATTTTATTTCTTTGCTAATCTCTGTAATTTATATTTTTGTAGATATTCATCCATTTCAATTAGATTGTCAAATTTATTGGCATATAATTGGGCAAAATATTCCCTAATAATTGGCTTAATTTCCTCTTCATTGGTTGTGAGTTCACCCTTTTCATTTTTGATACTAGTAATTTGGTTTTTTCCTTTCTTTTTTTGATCAAATTAACCAATGACTTATCTATTTTATTGTTTTTTTCATAAAACCAGCTTCAGTTTTATTTATTACTTCAATTTTATTAAATCTTTCCTTTGATTTTCAAGATTTCCAATTTGGTGTTTGGTTGAGGATTTTTAATTTGTCCATTTTCTAGTGCTTTTTAGTTGCATGCCCAATTCATTGGTCTGCTTTTTCTAAATTTTTTTGATATAAGCAGTTAGGGATACAAATTTTTCCCTAAGTACCACTTTGGCTGCATCCCATAAATTTTTGGTATGTTGTCTCATCGTCATTTTCTTTAATGAAGTCATTGATTTGTTCTTTGACCCACTTGTTTTTTTTAGGATCAGATTATTTCATTTCCAATTGAGTTTTAATCTCTCAGCTGTCCATTATTGAATGTAATTTTTATTGCATTATGATCTGAAAAGGCTGTGTTTACTTTTTCTGCATCTGGTTGTAAGGTTTTCATGTCCTAATACATGATCAATTTTTGTGTAGGTCCCATGTACTACTGAGAAGGTGTATTCCTTTTTTTCTTTCCCTTTGTTTTGTTTTCTTTTTTGCAGGGAAATGATGGTTAAGTGACTTGCTTAAGTTCACACAGCTAGTAAGTATCAAGTGTCTGAGATGGGATTTGAACTCAGGTCCTCCTGAATCCAGGGACAGTGCTTTATCCACTGTGCCACCTAGCTGCCCCCCCCTTCACATTTATAGTTATGATGGCTATTTATTTCTCTCCATGCTATTTTTCACCTGTTTATCCCTCACACCCTTACCCTGACCCTCTCCCTTCTCACAATTGTTTTACTTATGATCACCACCTTCCCCCATATCCTCTCCCTTGTATAAGTCCACTTTCCCCTTTCTATTATCCTTTTAAACTTCCTTATAGAGTAAAATAGATTTCTATGTCCAACTGAGTATATTTGTTATTCCCTCTTTGAGCCAACTTTGATGAGAGTAAGGTTTAATCTTTGCCCATCCCCCCATATTCCCCTCCATTATGATAGTTTTTTCATGCCTCTTTTTTCTACATGTGGGACAAATCACCGCATTCACTTTCTCACCTCCTTATTCAATGAAATTTCTTTTGTTTGTTTGCGGGGCAATGGGGGTTAAGTGACTTGCCCATGGTCACACAGCTAGTAAGTGTCAAGTATGTGAGGCTGGATTTGAACTCAGGTACTCCTGAATCCAGGACTGGTGCTTTATCCACTGTGCCACCTAGCTGCCCCCCTGAAATTTCTTTTTACCACTTTATTTTATTTTTGGGGGTGTCATTCCATTAATGTCACTTTATAACCACACAATCTATCTACATGTACTCTTTCTAATTATTCTTTTAATAAAGTTGTTAAAACGTACAGATATTATCATCCCTTCAATATCCTTTTATCACCATATCCTCTCTCTACATATACTCTTAATGGCTCTAATAATTTTCTTATGATAAATTTGTTAAGACTTTAAAATATTATCTTATCATGTAGAAATAGAAACTGTTTAACCTTATTGAATTGCTTACATTTTTCTTTTTTACTTCTTATTTTACGTTTTAAGTTTCTCTTGAGTCTTGTATTTGGAGGTCAAAGTTTTTATTTAACTTTTAATCAGAAATGCTTTAAAAGTCCTCTATTGTGTTAAATGTCCATCTTTTACCCTCAAAGAATATATTCAATTGTTCTTAGTGGGTGATCCTTGGTTGTAAATCTAACTCCTTTGCCTTCCAGTATATTATGTTCCAAGCCCTGAGATTCTTTTATGTGGAAGCTGCCAAATCCTGTGTAATTCTGACTTTTCCTCCATGGTACTTGAATTTTTTTGTCTGCTTTCAATACTTTTTCCTTTATCTGTGAGCTTTGAAATTTGGCTATGACATTCCAGGGAGTTTTCATTTCGGGAACTATTTCAGGTGATGATTGGTGGATTCTTTCAATTTCTATTTTTCCCCCTGGTTCTAATATTTCAGGGTGGTTTTCTTTGATAATTTCTTGAAAGAAATTTTTTTTTTGTCATGGCTTTCAGGTAGTCCAATAATTCTTATATTATCTCTCCTGGATCTATTTTCTAGGTCAGTTGTTTTTCCAATGAGAAATTTTACATTTTCTTCTATTTTTTTTTTTTACTCTTTTGATTTCATTTTATTTTCTCTTGGCAGCTCATGGAGCCATTAGTTTCTATTTGTTCAATTCTAATTTTTCAATAATAATTTTCTTCTGTGACCTTTTGTACTTCATTTTCCATTTGGATAAATCTGTTTTAGGGAGTTATTTTCCTCAGTAAATTTTTGTATTTCTTTTTCATTTTTCTCTTGCATTATTTTTATTTTGGTGCCCAATTTTTCTTCTACTTCTCTAATTTGCTTTTTAAGCTCTTCCAGGAATTCTTTTTAGGCCTGAGACCAATTTGCATTTTTCTTTGAAGCTTCACCTGTAGCCATTTTATTACTATTGTCCTCCTCTGTGTTTATGCCTTGATTTTGATATCATCATAGTAACTGTCAATAGTCAAGCTTTTTGTTGGTGGTGGTTTTTTGATAATTTTTGTGCTTTTTTTTGTGCCTTGATGTTTTTATTGGAGTTGGGTTCTATTCCTAAACTGTCCCAAGTTTTTGTGCTGAGGCTCTGGGTCTTACTGGTGGTTTTCACTGGGATTCAGGGCTTAGCTGCTTGCCTTTTCTGGGTTGCTAAAGTTAACAGTCTTATGCATTATGCTTTTGTAGTGGCAAGTTTACTTTCCTCCTTATATTTTCTTAGACTAACATTGAATTCTCAGAGTTCATGATGCATCAGTGGCTTAGCAAAGTAAGGAGGAGAAAGCCCATAGAAGAAACCATCTCAGAACAATTTATTTCAAGTTCAAGGAATATTAAGAACTGACTGTAGCTAAGAGTTTCTGACTTAAATGTGATATTAAATGGAAAAGTACTGCTAAAATATTTGTATTTTATTGCACTTTTTCTCTGAAATAAAAGTATAATGTAAATAATTTGAAAAAAAAAGTTAACAGTCTTTCTGGTGGCTGGCCCTGGAGGAGTAATTTTGTTTCCAATTTGTCCAAGTGTTTGTGTGTGTGTGTGGGGGGGAGGGTAAGGGTTCGAGGGGGGGGGTCCTTCTGCTGGGTTGCTATGGTAAACAGTCACCCTGGAAGGGTAATTTTATTGTAATCTTCTGAGGATTAGAGTCCCGTGCTTCTGGTTTTCCCTGGAAACAGTCTCTGTGCTGGGAGGTCGCAGGGATGGGAACTTGCTGTTGACCATTCTTGGGCAGGGCTTCACTACTGGTCAGCAGTGGGGTCAAACCCTCTCTAGTGAGTTGCTTCCTCATTCAGTCATCTTGACACAGGAATTCCCAAACAATGTCATTACTTTTGTAACATGTTTAAGAAATTTGGTATGATTTTGGAACTGTTCATAGGAGATAACTTGGAGGAAAACTTTTAAGGCAACATTATCCTCTCCTGAAACAATGTGTATGTATGCATGTACATACATATGTATGTATGTATATGTATACACATACACATATGTATATGTACATGCACATGCACCCCTAAATCCAAGTCTTCATTATTATCTCCTATCTTTCTAAGTGTTGGTTATCCTTCCTTCTTTGAGATATCATGAGAACCAATTCCTCAGTGCCCTTGAAATTGTGTCATGTACAGACTAGACCACCTCTGGGTGTGCTTGGTCCAATCCAGCTGTTCTTCCCATCTTTGTTTTCCTTAGTGCTGCTTTTTTTCCCTCAAATAACACAGCAAGGGCTCTGATATTAGAGTCCAAATGTGGTGATTCCACTATAACTCATGGAAAAAAAGAGGTTTTCATCAAAATCTTTAAAGATATCCATTTTTCATGCACTCATTGTGTTTCCAGCTTCATCCTTATATGCCCTCAGGATGATTTGCCTTCAATGAGTCTCTGGCCAAGTTTTCTATAAACTTGTTTTTCCCTTTACTGATTTTCCCTGTTTTATGAGCCAATACTACTCATAATTTTATAGCACTCTCCTGTGTAAGGTTTTACAAATTAGTTTATATCCTAAATTGGTGTTGTCCTTGGCCCTCATATCTTTCCAATTGTAAGGAATTCAAAGGTTCATTGGCTGAGCTGGTTTCTAGACTCTTTTGTTCTTTTCATTGTGGCAACTAAATTAGATCAGCAAAATTTTCTTTGGGAAAAGGGATAGTGTTGATATCTGTTCTTTTGTCCTCTTCCATTTTTTGGTGTCAACAACTTGCTTAAACAGTTTACATTGAAGTCATTTTACTCCTGCCATATCTACACATTTTTATTCTTTATTCTACTTTGGAATTAATTTTGGTATTTGTCCTAAGAACTCAATGATCTGACTGTATATAGATGGTTAGGAAATGAATCCCACTGAAGTCATTTGTAATTTCCTTTTAAAATATACTTTTCCCCTAAGGAGGGCAAAGACAGAAAAGCCTGATAAATGCCAAAATGTTTATAGCAACAAAGAACTGGAAATAAAGTAGGTGCTCATAAAGTGGGGAATAGCTAAGCAAGTTGTGATACATAATGGAATGGAATGTTACTGTGTTGTGAAAAATAATGAATATGAAGAACTTAGAGAAGCATAGGAAGACATATGAAATGATGCAAAGTGAAGTCAGAAGAAACAGGAAAATAATATATACAATGACTGCAACAATGCCAATGGAAAAAGCAACATAGGGCAGCTAGGTGGTGCAGTGGATAGAGCACTGGCCCTAGAGTCAGGAGTACCTGAGTTCAAATCTGGCCTCAGACACTTAACACATACTAGCTGTGTGACCCTGGGCAAGTCACTTAACCCCAATTGCCTCACTAAAAAAAAAAAAGAAAAAGAAAAAGAAAAAGCAACACAATAAAACAACTGAAACTCAATGTCATGAATCATAATGACCAAGTTTGGCCTCGAAGAAGAGATGTTTAAAAGTGCCTCCTACCTCACCTCCTACTTATTTACAGAGGTAGGAGATTACGGTTGTGGGACCCTGAATATGTCAGACTTTGGGGGCATGTTTGCTTTACTGTAGTGTTTTTTTTTTCTTTTTAATGGGGTATAACCATCTGGGAGGGCAGGACAGGGTATGCTCTAAGAAATGTAGGTCGTATTTTTTAATGGATCAATAAAATTATTTTAAAATGAAATATACCATTTCATTTTTGATGATATTATTTGGTGCTCATCGTTTCAACAGGCAAGAGCCTCCCAACTCTCTTCTTGAAGGAATGTATTCATGAGCTTTGAAACTTTTGCACATCTTTCTATTAAAGTAAGGGTTTTAATTTGGAGGGTCATACTGAGTTCTTCATTGAATTTCTTAACCTTCTGGTCCAACATCTGGAACAGATGTTGGTACCTAAAGTGCCATTATTTTCAGGATGGTTTGTGCTGATCATGACCTTGGTCATCCCCACCAAATTTTGTGTTTGGCTCTCCAAGATGACCTGGGAACGATTCTTAATTTTTTTTGAGACGATATCTCCCTATCTTACCCAGGCTGGAAATATAGTGGGCAAACATGGCCTGATGCCAAATGCTGATTGTCACAGAAGCTTTAACAAACTGTTTTTTCCTACCTGGACCAACTTTCTCCTCCTTAGGCAACCTGATAGTCCTCCTCTCCTAGAGCCTAACCATATTGGTACCAGACTTAGTATGGACATCCAGTCGGCTTCAGTCCTACTATAGCTTGGAACTCATGAACCCAAATGATCCTCTAGCCTCAGGCTTTAACAACAACAACTAGCATTTATATAGTGCTTTAAGGTTTGCAAAGTTATATATATATATATATATATATATATATATATATATATATATATATATATATATATATAATACTCTTTGATGTTCACAACAATCCCAGGAGATGGGTGGTATTATTGTCCTCATTTTATAGATAAGGAAACTGAGGGAAATGGGCATTAAATGACTTGACCAGAGTCACACAACTAGTAAATATTTGAAGCTAGATTTGAACTTTCCTGACTCCAGGTCCAGTGCTCTCTCCACTGTACCACCCAACTGTCATCCTAGTAGAAGGATGCCCAGCTGTCATCCTTCATTTAATGGCAACCTCATTCTGACTTCTGGTTTCTTTTATTATAATAATGTAAATATTTATATAATTTGGTTCCTTGGGTAGAAAGTCTACCCATTGAACATTGGACAGGGATCTCACATTTGGAAGCCCAACAGCCAAGTTAACAAGTACAGATGGCCTCAACATTATATGATTCTTACCATTCTCTTCCCCCCTTTCTGTCCCTGTCGCTGTAGAGTTACAACGTAAGGTCTCCATACATCAGGGGACGCCTTCTGAGAGAAGGTGGTACTTTGATTGTAATAGCATGTAGGAAGCTTAGGGGTGGAAGGAATGGCATAATCTTGCATGTGAAACAAATAATAAAATATAAGGACAAGAGAGAGAGTCATTGTAGGACTATGTAGAGTTATTATATATGATATATAATTTCACATAACATATGGTGTATGATATCTAATTGTATATCATATATGACATATGAGAAACAAGTGCATATCATACATGACATGTGATATCTAATTGCATACCATATATGGAATATGACATGCAATTATATGTGATACATATGTGCTTGTACATAATAGATGACATATTATTGTGATTATATATCATATATGAAATATAAGATATAATTATATAGTCTTGATATACTATATAATGTGATATATAATTGATATACAAATATATTATATAATCTATTGATAAAATATAATTAAAAATATATAACTTGATAATTATATATAATGTTTATGATTATATATGATGGATGGTATGGCATTACAAATAACAAGCATTATATATGTATATTATATATGTGTATTTATACATAATCGTGTGCATATATACACATATCTATTTATCTACCTCTGTCCTTTGGAAATATCCATCAATCATTCAGGTTGTGCGAAGGTAACATGGACTCCCTCAAAGAGGTAATAATGAGTTGATCATTAGAAGACCTTTTCAAACAGAAGCTGAATGAGCCCACACAGAGGGGATTCTTGTGTGGGTAAAGGGTTAGACAAAATGACCTCTTCCAGTTCCTGTGATTCTGTAAGAGGAAAAGGCCAAGCTGATAAAATTTCCTACCGTCTGCTTTCCCTTTAGCCCTGTCTGAGTTCCTGCAGGTTGGGAACATCGGTCTGGCTTGCCCATTCACTCTGGCAAATGATAATAATTCGAGTTCCCATTTTTTTCACTCAGACATTTTGAAAGCACTTTCTTGTGGCAATTTTGAGAGCTGGCGCACGCAAGTGTGCTTATCACCCACATTTTGCAGATGAGGGAACTGAGGCACAGAGACATGAAGTTACGTGAGTAAAAGTCACCTTTAGCCCACCGGTGAGTCACTGTTGCTGCCTGCACTGTGATTATGGGTTTAACTTAATAAACCTTCTTTTCCATTTTATTCCTTTGATTTTCTTTCAAAGAAAAGGGAAGAAATTGGGGCGAGGGTAGTCAAAGACATAGAAAAACACAGAAACTGTAGAAAATTAGGGGGGCAGATGTGAAAATAGCAGCACTAAAGCCCTCCTATATAACTAGCAAACAGTGATACTGCTTATTCAAGGGTTTCCATTGTCATGGAAACCATTACGTAACTGGAAAAGGCCGTGAAATTTCATACTGCTTGTGGTGGAGAGCAATATTTCAATCACTTAGAGCTACTTTTAAAGAGGAAAGAATAAAGTAGCTAAGGGGCCCTTTGTCTTGGCGGCTGATGCCCACCCCAAGTCCCCTCTCGGCCCAGGCAGCCATTTGTCAGTTGTTCGGCAGGCAGCTAAATCTCCCCAATTGGCCTCCGTGTAGATTCCCTCCCACCCTGGCCTTAGTATTACCCGGGTGTCATTTGCTTAAAAAGGAAAAGGGAGGGGGACCTCATTTGGAGGCTGGCGGTACATGTGGAAAATTTCAGCTTTCCAGCACCATTTCAGGGGGGAAAGTTCCAAGGCCAGGGCAGGCCAGAACAAGTTAGCCTAAATGCCTTTTCCCACTCCTGGGGCCAGAGTGGACCCCACTACACCCCACTCACTGCCCAGGTTTCTTAGCTCCCCACAGTTCTACCCTCATGGAGCCTTAATATCCTCGGATTTAGAGCTGGGAAAGGGAGGGGGAAGCCTTGAATATTTTAATCCCTTCATTATATAGATGAGAAAACTGAGGCATCGGAAAGGAAGAATGATTTGTCAGGTAATGCAGGTAGAAGAGCCAGAATTTGAACCCATGTTCTCTCTCATCTCCTGCCTCTTCCCCAACACACACACACACACACACACACACGCACACATGCATGCATGCAAACACACACACACATACACACATGCATGCATGCAAACACACACACACGCACACACTCACGCATACACACAGTACCAGAAAGGGGAGTGGGCATGTTTCTGGCTCCTTACTGAAATTTCTAGGCTTCCCTCTGCCATCTTTGTTAAGTGCCTTCTCCTTCTTGGTGGTTTGCTCTATTCAGATATTAACTCCCTATGTAGATCTAGCAAGCTGTTTTTTGGTCTTCCCCAGGCCACTCTCCCTCCTTTCTCAAGGAGTTCAGTACCCTGCTCACAGTCCTCCTCTCTGCAATAAGCCCTGCCTGTAGAATTGGGGATTCCTCTGGGTAGCCTCCCAAAAGCCCCAGCTGCACAGGTCATCAACCTCCTCAGCTCTCTTGACCTTCACCTTCACTCCACCCCAGGAGCAGACAGGGATGCCATTCCCTCTATCTCATCATCACCCACATGTTCTACCAACACAATCCAGAATGCCTGATTTCCTCCATCTGACCATAATCTCCAGTCCTTCTATCTCTCCCTGATCCTTCTAAACCATGTCCATTCCAACCTCCAATTCTCCCCCCCCCCTTCTCAGGTCATCTATCACCTTTGCTCTGCCTTCACTTTCCTCCCTTCACAATCTCTACGCCTTGGTTAACTAATTGAATTCAGCCCTGTCCTCTACCCTTGAATCCCTTGACTCTTGTCATATCATCTCTTATCTCTTTTGTTTTGGATGAGGCAATTGGGGCTAAGTGACTTGCCCAGGGTCACACAGCTAGTAAGTGTTAAGTGTCTGAGGCCGGATTTGAACTCAGGTCCTCCTGATCCCAGGGCTGGTGTTCTATCCACTGTGCCACCTAGCTGCCCCTCATCTCTTATCTCTTACCAAACACCAGCCCTGGGTGACTACTACTAATGACCTTTTCTGTTCCTTCCAGTGTATTTTTAAATGCAAATCCTTGTAGCCCTCCCTAATTGGATTTCTACCGAGTTCTGTTGCAAACCTTCTCTTCTCTCCTCAAGCTGCCTATAATACCCTCTGGCCCTTCATCATTGAAAGAATTTGCCTCATATTCCACTGCCAGAAGATGAGGCAGCCCTTCTACTTACCAGGATCTCTCCTTCTGCCCTTGATTCCATTTTTTTTTTCTGTCTCATCCCACAGCTTTTCTCTTCATCACCTCTCTGTGTTTTACCTCTCTTTATGTACTAACTCTTCTCTACTTCCTACAAACATGCCAGATCTCCCCATCATTAAAAAACTCTTTTGACCCTACCACCACTCAAGCTACCCGCCTACATATCTCCCCCATTTAAATGACAGCCTACCAGAAAAAAAGAAAGCTGTCTACAGTCATTGTCCTCACTTTCTCACCTCCTACTCACTTCTCAACCTCTAGTAGTTGGACTTCCTTCTTCCTTGCTGAACTGAAATTCTTTCTTAAGACACCAATTATCTCTTTCTGGCTAAAGCTAAGGGCTTTTGCTCAGTCCTCATCTTTCCTGACCCCTCTGATCATTGGATATTATTGACCTTCCTCTCCTGAATAGTCTTTCTTCCCTGGGTTTTTGTATGACTGATTTGCTGTGATTCTTTTAATCTGTCAGGCCAATCCTTTTCTTTCTTGAATAGAATTACAGAATTTGAAAGTTGGAAGGAGCCTCAGCAACCACCCAGTTCAACCTATACTTGAAGGAAATCTCACCTATGACATGCTGGCCAAGGATTAATCTATCCTCTGTTCTGAACCCTCCCAGGCTAGAGAACCTACGTACCACCTCCAGAGGTAGACCATTCCACCTTGGACAGCTCTAATTGTTAAGAAATGTGCTCCTCCATCCAGCTAATATTTACCCTTTTGTAGATTCCACCCATTGCTCCTGGTTCTTCTCAATGGAGCTAAATAGAACAAATTGAATCTCTCCACATGATAGTCTCAGATCCATGTCTTTCCCCCTATGTTTATGGTGTCCCCGGGCTTCTGTCTGGTGCCCTCACTGCTTCTTTCTATACTCTGGGTCTTGCAGATCTCATCAACTCCCCTTCTGTTCCCAGGAGGCTAACAGGAAGCTCTTGGAACCACCTACACCCCTCTAGAGGTCTTGCCTAATCGCCCCAGTTGTTATGGTTTTTTTTTACATATCCTGTATTCATTGATCCATCAACAAGTTGTCTTCCAGAGTAGAAAGTCCACTCCTTGAGGGCAGGGTCAGTTTCTCTTTTGTCTTTCTAGCCATGGTGCCTTCATTTGGTAGGTGTTTATAATAATTGGTGATTGATGACAAGTCCGACTTCCCTTACAATACACCAAAGTGAAAATTAGAAAATTCTGTTCTCTGGGCTAACCCCACAAACCATCTCTTCAATAGAGGTGGGAAACAGGGATAGGTGAGGGGAGGCCAGCCAAGGCTGCTGCTCAGGAAGCCAACTCCAGTTTGGGGATGGGGTGGAATATCAAGGTGTGGATGGGGAGGAGCTTTCTGCATAGTATCTTCTTCTTATTAACTAGATATTCTTTTTAGCATTCTTTTTTTTTAAATTTTGAGTTCAAATTTCTTTCCCTTCCTCTAGCACTTCTCCCACCCATTGAGAAGGCAAGCAATGTTCTTCCCATTATACATGTGAAGTCATGCAAAACATATTATATTAACTAGTCATTCTTGCTAATTAGGTGCTAAACACTACTATTTCTGTGGTGCTGAAGGACTTTTAGTGTAATTAGTGCCTTCGAAATTCAGCACCCTCTTAATTTGGTAGTATAACCCCAATCACCCCACCCTAGTTATACGTCTGTTCCACACTGCCCAGGCAGCCCACATAGAGGACTTAGGGGCAAATATGAGAAAGGGATTCAGAGGATTGAGGATGAAAGCTTGTTTTTATCATACCTGCTTT
Source organism: Dromiciops gliroides (assembly GCF_019393635.1). NCBI lineage: Eukaryota > Metazoa > Chordata > Mammalia > Microbiotheria > Microbiotheriidae > Dromiciops > Dromiciops gliroides. The sequence continues at coordinate 26,725,082 of NC_057867.1, read as the reverse complement.
GGGGAGAGGGGCACAGGGTGGAGCAGGGAGCTGCTCTGCAGCATGAAACCTACAATTGGCAGCTTGAGTTTGGGTTCAAATCCTGCCTATGCCACTGTCTTTCTCTGTGACCTTGGGCAAGTCACTTGTCTCTTTGAAATTTAGCTTATATGTCTAAAAAAGGATAGGACCTGGGGCAGCTAGGTGGCGCAGTGGATAAAGCACCGGCCCTGGAGTCAGGAGGACCTGAGTTCAAATCCGGCCTCAGACACTTAGCACTTACTAGCTGTGTCACCCTGGGCAAGTCACTTAACCCCAGTTGCCATACAAAAAGCACCGGCCCTGGAGTCAGGAGTACCTGAGTTCAGGTCCGGCCTCAGACACTTGACACTTACTAGCTGTGTGACCCTGGGCAAGTCACTTAACCCCAATTGCCTCACCAAAAAAAAAAAAAAAAGAAAAGAAAAAAAAGGATAGGACCTTTTTTTAGCTTGGATAGTCTATGTGTCCCTTAATTGTTCTAAAACCCAAAGAATGATTTTAATGGCAACTACGGCATCACAGACTCTCAGAGGTAGAAAGTCCCTGGCAAGGGGTCACCTCCTCCCCTCCTGATGACCTCCAGTAATAGGGAACTCTCTCCCTTTTGAGGCAACTCATTCTACTTTTGGACAGTTCACAGTTCACAGAAGCTCCATCTTATATTGCACTTATATTCTGCCTTACTTCTGGGTCCTTATAGCTTCTCCCTGCTGGGCCTAGAACCATGCAAACCAAGGCAAGGGCTTCCTCATAGAGCCGAGCAAAAATCAATATATTCTATCTTCTATGTGATAGACTTCAATACTTCTCCTTAAAAAGAACCCCATTCAGGGGCAGCTAGGTGGCGCAGTGGATAGAGCACCGGCCCTGGATTCAGGAGGACCTGAGTTCAAATCCGGCCTCAGACACTTAACACTTACTAGCTGTGTGACCCTGGGCAAGTCACTTAACCCCAATTGCCTCATCAAAAAAAAAAAAACCCATTCCTCCTGGTTCTGTCCTCTTGGGTCAAGCAAAACACATCTGATCCCTTGATCATGCAGCAGCCCTTCAAACACAGGAGCATAGCTCTCTTGGGTATTCTCTAGCTCAAACATCCCTAGTTGCTTTGCCTGATCCTTTTGTGGCCTTGTATGGCCTGGTCCCCAGCCTCTTGCACAACCTTGTTGCCCTCCAGTGAACACTCTCCAGCTTGTCAAATGTGACTTCTAGAACTGAACATGACACTCTAGATGCTTTCTGATCAGGACCAAAGACAGTAGAAGTAGCATCCCTCAGTTTGGATGCCATTCTTCCATTAATGCATATCACATTACACTGGTGACTTGTGGTAGGCTTCTGTTCCCTCCATTCTTCTGACATAAGCCATTGCCTACCACCGGCCGGTCAGTGTTGCCATTTGGGTCCAGGCTCTGCCACCAACCTAGCGTGATCATTAACAAGTCGCTTCATCTCTAACATGTCATTTTATTTCTCTGAGCCCCACTTTCTTGATCTGTAAAATTGGGATAAATATCTTTCTGCTCTTTACTTCTGGGGCTTATTGTAAGAAGTGAATAAGAGAATAGGAGACCTTTAATAAATGTTTAATGACTGACTTCCAGAAGACCTGGGTTTAGGCTTCAAAGACTTTCTCTGTTGCCCTGGGCCACTTGCCAGAGTAAAGGATTCTGGGATATGGAGCACACGAAGCTCCCTTTCACCTGATTGATGATCCTTGCCCCTCCTCCCATATCAGTTGAGTGTTTATCCCCCAAGCCTAGCTAGTAAGAGGTGACAGTCATTTTTATCCTCTTCCTCCTCTATTTTCATTCACTCATTTATGCATTCACATTCATTTATTTGTTTATCTATTTATTCATTTATCCATTCATCCATCCCCCATCCATCCATTTATTTATTTACTCATCCATTCATCTATCTATTTATTAATTTATTCATTCATCTATTCATTCATCCATTCACTTATTTATTCACTCATTTATTTGTTTATCTATTTATTTATCTATTCGTTCATTCATTCATCCATCCATTTATTTATTTATTCATCCACTCATATATCTATTCATTTATTTATTTATTCACTCATCCATTCATCTATTTATTTATTCATCCACTCATCTATCTATTCATTTATTTATTTATTCACTCATCCATTCATCTATTTATTTATTTATTTATTCATTTATTTATTTTTGCAAAGCAATGAGGGTTAAGTGACTTGCCCAGGGTCACACAGCTAGTAAGTGTCAAGTGTCTGAGGCTGGATTTTAACTCAGGGCCTCCTGAATCCAGGCCCCATCTATTTTTATTATTTATAGTGTCAACAATGTGAACAATTGGCAAACCTCAAGTGAGAGTAGAAGACTTGAGACCTGTCTGGAAATTTTATGGTATATTTCCCAGAAAATGAGTGGGCTCAAAGAAAAGCTGAATGAGTCCAGGGCTTGAGTAAGGGGGAACCAGAGGGTTCTGGTGTAGAAAGGCTCTAGGGTAGGAACATTCTGGAGCAGTAGGATTTAGGTACAGAAGCATTCTCTGGCTTGACAGAATCAGGGCAGGAAGTTTCTGGAAGATGGAGATTAGGAAGCAAGAATCTTAGATGGGAAGGATCTGAGGTAGCAGGGTTCCAGACCAAGACAGTTCTGAGATATAAAAAGTCTGGGGAAAGAGGGATCTGGAACAAAAGGGGTCTGAGTCAGGAGAATTCTGAGGCATGGTCACCTGGGACAGGAGAGTTCTGGGATAGGAAATTTCTAGGGTAGAGTTGTATCTGAGTAAGAAGGTTATGGGGCATTAGTGTTTGGGAACAGAAGGGTCCTTGAGCAAGAGGGTTCTGGCATCCAGAATGTCTGAGACAGTAAGGTTCTGGTATAGAAGGGTTCTGGGTTAGGTAGGTTCTAGAGTAGGACATTTTAGAGACAGGAGAGCTCTGAATCAGGGCAGGGTTTTGAGGTAGAGGGTATTCCACGGTAGGAAAGTTCTAGAGGAGTAGAGTTATGGGACAAGAGACTATTTTTTTTTTTTGGTGACTGGCTTTTTTTTATGCAGGGCAATGGGGGTTAAGTGACTTGTCCAGGGTCACCTAGCTAGTAAGTGTCAAGTGTCTGAGACCAGATTTGAACTCAGGTCCTCCTGAATCCAGGGCCATTGCTTTATCTACTGCAGTGCCATCTAGCTGCCCCTGCAAGAGACTATTTAAATAAGAATGTAATGGGCTAGGAAGTGCCTAGAACAGGAAGGTTCTTAAGGAGGAGAGTTCTAAGGCAGGAGGGGTCTAAGGTGGGAAGATTCTGTCATAAGAGAGCTCTGGCGGGTCCTTAGCCCTGATATAGGCTCCTCCTGAGGTCCGAATTATTTGCCAAGCCCAGGAGCCACTCAATCTACCCCCATTCTACCTGTAACTCCCAAGCTTCCAGTCCTCCCTGCTCCCCAAGCCCATAGCCATTCTCCACTGTCTGGCACAGTCCCATCATCTGGCCTTTGCTCACTCCTGGCCACACCTATGTCTGTGAGCCCAGTGCCAGATGCCCAGCCCCCAAATCCAGGGAGGCTCTAGGGTAAGAGATGATGGTTGAGACTTGCTAATGAACCTTGTTGAGAGAATGAGGGCCATGCTCTTAGACAAGTCCAACCAAAACTTTGTTTTATCGAGATAAAACTTGGTCTTACTTGGTCTAAGAAAATCCAGAGGACTCTCAGACACAAGGGGCATGGAGTAGGAGGGGTTGGAGGGACAGGGGTGCTTTCTTCTCTAGATACCTGTAACTTAGAAGACCTGGGTTCTAGCTCCAACCCCAATCCTTCATCTCATTCTACATGACCTTGGTCAAGTCCCTGTATGTTTCCTCCTCTGTCCATGTGGGGTTGGGTCCAGTGACCTCACAGTTCCCTTCCAGGTCTAAGTTCCAGGCTATTCTGCTTCTCGGATCACTCCCCACAACTGCAGCTGGGCTGTGTCAGCTGAGCTTCTCTGAACAGGGCCCTCCCTCCCAGGCCCATCCCAGCCAGTTGGCAGTGACCCCAATAGCCTGCTGATTGAGCTCTGACCTCATGCACTCCCTAAGAGCATCTGGAAGTAGGGCCTAGGGGCTGCCCATCTATCCCCACAAAACCTTGCCCCAGGACTGTCCTGGGCCCTAACTGGATTCCCCTAGGAGGTAGCCCAGCAGAGGCAGTCTTGGATAGCTGGCCCTGGGCATTCCCAGGCAGGGCCTTGCAGAAGACTTCCTCCCTGCTGAGAGCCCCCTTCAACCTCTCCATCTGAGACTCGGGGCCCACCAGAGGGGCTCCCATACAATTCACTCTTTTACAACCTGGAACACAGGCTTCCGGCTGCTCTGGCAGGGTGCAGGGTGACAGCTGTTGAGGGAATGGGGAGCAGATCTCTGTCCAGAACATGATTTCAGCATCAGAGACAAGGGCTGGCCCAGGGTTAGATGCATTTCTAAATCATTACATCTCATGCTCTTTGGAGCTGCCAGAACATTGCAAAATGCCCCTTTTGTCCTTGGTTAGCCATAGCGTACAGGGAAGGAAGGGTATGGCTCTGCCTTGGGCCACAGACCACCATGTTTCTGTGCCCTCCTTTGGCCAGTCTGCAAAGCAGTTGGGTTGAACTTGGCTCTGCTGTTTCCATCACGGACCAAGTTGGGGGCTTTTGTCCAGCTGGGGGATGAACCAGTCAATGGACAAACATGTTCCTTGATCACCTTTTCTGGGGCCACTGACCCTCCAAAGGCAACAATCTACTCCTATTACAAAGGGCTTTACCTACTATGGCAAGCACCTGATCTGTGTGATCTCACTTGATACCTCATCTCATCTGACTTTTTTTTGTGGGGCAATGAGGGTTAAGTGACTTGCCCAGAGTCACACAGCTAGTAAGTGTCAAGTGTCTGAGGCTGCATTTGAACTCGGGTCCTCCTGAATCCAGAGGCAGTTATTTATCCACTGCAGTGCCACCTAGCTCCCCACTCATCTGATCTTAACAGTAACAATGATGCCCATTTCACAGAGGCTCCAAGAGGTTGAGGGACTTCTCCAGGGTCAACCAGTTGGAATTTGAAACAGTCTTTCTGACCCCAAGCTCAACACTTTATTCATGATTCCATGATGGGTAGGATGGGTAGTTATGAAGTATTGCATTAGAAAGGAACTTCTGAACAAATGACAGTGTTAAAGTGGGGAAGAACCTTAGAACATAGGATGTCAGAGCTGGGAGGACCTTAGAACATTAGAATATGAGAGCTGGAAGGAGTCTTAGAAAATAGAACATCAAAGCTGTAAGCACTCCTAGCTCCCAGAACTGAGAATGTCAGAGCTGGAAGAGCCTGAGAACATGGAATGTCAGGGCTGGGAGGGCCCTTAGAACACAGAATGGCAGAACCGAAGGTATTTTAGAAACTAGATTGTTATAAATGAAGAGAGAAGAATGAGCAGTGGCCATTAGAGCTCGAGTAGATTGATTATCCTGCCCGATGAGCCATAGAACAGAGAATGGCAGAGCTGGGAGGCACTGCACAGATCCTCTAGTCCAAACCTCTCATTTTCCAAATTGAGAAGCTGAAGCCCAGAGAGGGGAGAGCTCTAGTTGGGAGATCACAGAAGGGGCCAGAGCCAATGCTCAGCCCTGCGTGGCTTACCTCTCAGGCAAGGGCTCTATACCACACTGCGAATGGCCACCTGCCACAGATCTAGTTTTCTTCAGAGCTGTGTCTACCACAAGAGGCCTGTACTCTCATGTTGATAACATCTGCCCACATGAAAGTGGGAAGGAGGGTATCAAATAGAGCTGGGAGACTTCAATGGAAAATCCAAAGGGGTAAGGGGTCAGGGGTCAGGGGTCAGTAGGCACTCATCCACACAGAATAATCTTCCCAACTAAAAGGCATATGATTGAGCCCCATTTCTTGCAGCAGTCTCCCTGCTACCCTATCCCCATGCCTGAAGGTTTGCAGATGGGGCCTATTCCGGGAACTCGGCATCGAAGCAAGACTATATTTCAATCTCAGTCCCATCTCACATCTCTCAGTTACTCAGCCCCGAAGTGAGCTCTGGATCCTTGGCTCCAAGGTGCAATCTTTACTTCAAGGGAGCTCCACCAGGCTGATTTACTGGGAGCTCAGGTCTGGTTTCCATTGGGTGACAGCATTCAGTCCACCAGATGAAGTCAACATTAGGCAGTGCCAGAAAGAGAATGCCGGCAGGACCCATAATATGCTAGGTCAGAGTCGGGGAGTTGATGCAGTGGGGCAAAAGTTGCCCTTGTCAGCACTGTCCTCCTGATCTCAATCCCTTCTCTGGGACAACGTTGCCAGGGTTGGACCAGACTGGCTCACTGGGCTCTGCTGGTGGAGCAATTTGGGCACATAGAACCCCAGTACTTTTCTGACTGTTAGTTACTTCTGCACTGAGTCAGATTTGAACTTTTGAGTTTGGGAGTGGTCATCTGGCCTGGGAATGGGCATGCCCCAAACAGAAGCTGGGGGCAAGTTAATGCCCAAACATGGGAGTTTGTTATGAGATGAATCCAGCCTTGCAAATAGGGATGGGGCAGGAGCAGGAAGTGGATGAATGGTATAGGATTGTGGAGGTAATATGGAGGAAGAATGGGGACTGTCTTACAAAATGGTGGTCTAGCTTTTGAGGGTCCTGTCAATTCCTATAATCCAAATGGAAGGAGAACGTCTTACAACCCTGGGAATGTCATCTTCTCTCAAGAAGGTGAAAGGTAAAGAGTAGATGGGGACATCATTGCAGACCCTCTCCTCTTCCAGGACCCCACACCCTTCCCCCCCAATAGCTGGCTGCTATGCAGGGCCTGGCATCCTGCAAAAGAAATTTATTATTATACTCATTGGATGAGACAGGCAGGAGTCATGAGCTTTGGCAGGAAAACAAGGCAGAGAGATCTGCTTTGACTAAAAGCCATATAACTTGAAAGGTTTATTGCTGAGACGATTATGTAATGTAACTTCGAAAGAGAGTATTTAAGATAAAGGTTTGAAGCCCTCTGGCAGGTTTGCAAAGAGAGTTGGGGCCCGGCCTGAATACATTAGCTGGGCACTTACATACTCACTGTTCAACCCAGTTTGATCCTGTAGGATGGTAACAAGGCCTGCTCTGACCCAGACTTGCTCAACTTCCTCCCATCTCCATCCCTCCACCATGCATTGTAACCCTCACTAGCCCCAAAAGGTCTAGAAGTCCACAAAAGGGCTGTCACAGGGAAGAAGGATTAGTCTGATTCTGCTTGGCCCCAGAAGGCAGAACTAGGAGACAGATAATCACCAAAACCAAACCAAACAAAACAACCAAAAAACAAAAGCAAACAAAACACACACAAACACACACACACACACACACACAAATAACCCAGCCTAACCCCAACTTGCTAACAATAAAAACTATCCACAAGTAGACTGAACTGCCTCAGAAGATGATAGGCTATATGCAGAGGAAAGGTGACCCATTATTGGGGAGCTTATAATATGGATTCCCTTCATGTATTGGTTGTACCAGTTGGCCACCAAGGCCCCCTTCCAAATCTCGGATCTTGTGACTGTGATCCTGTGAAAGTACAACCTTCTTCCACTCAGCTGCCCAATTCTCCTGACCACCCAGGATTCTCCAGCCCCTTTCTAGCCTATTTGGGAATCAACAATTGGTGAGAATCAGCAAGGCCTTCTCATTTAAAGAGAATTGTGTTCAAAGTCAGAGAACCAGTTCAGCTACTTACTACAGATGGGGGAGATCCTTCTCCTTCCTGGGTCTGTTTCTTCACTTATAAAATGGGAGAGTTGAACTAGTTGGTTTTCTGATGTCCTCTCTAGCTCTGAACATTCTAAAGAAATAGTACAGGATCAGAGAGTCAGGACATCATGGTTCGAGGCCCAGCTAGACCACCTATCAGCAGTGTGACTTTGAGCAAGTCACTGGACCACTTTCTGAGCCTTAGTTTCTTTATCTATAAAAATGGGGATGAGACTTGCCCTTCTTTACCTTCCTGCGGTCGTTTTGAGGATTAAATGAAATATTTACTGTCTTTAAGAGCTTTGTAAGTGCTTGGTGCTAGAGAAATATGAGTTGCTCTTGCTTTATTGAAAACAGCTCAAGCTTTCTCTGACTCCCTTGTCAGCTAAGGAAGCCTTCAACTGCTGAGAGCCAAGACCACTCCTCCTTGAGCTCAGTGGCTCACTGCCCTGTGCATAGACAATGCTTCAAACTTACTGTCAGCCTCTTCCCTACAGCCAGGAAAATTCACTGAACATATGAGGGGCCATGGAATGGAGTGATAGCATTCTGGACCTGGGGTCAGGAAGACTTGGGTTCACATCCTGACTAAAGAAAAAGAATACCGGGAGCAGCTAGGTGGTACAGTGGATAGAGCGCCGGCCCTGGATTCAGGAGGACCTGAGTTCAAATCCAGCCTCAGACACTTGACACTTACTAGCTGTGTGACCCTGGGCAAGTCACTTAACCCCAATTGCCCCGAAAAAAAAGGAAAAAGGAAAAAAAAGTATACCAACTTGGCCTTCAAATAGTGGCCCTACCTGGCTTGAGTCTCTTATCCTATTAGGGCTTAGGATATTAATTTTGTTATACAACTTTCCTTGCCATCTTCAGATGCTAGCATGTAACTATAAGAGTGACTACCTCGGGGGCGGCTAGGTGGAGCAGCGGATAAAACACCGGCCCTGGATTCAGGAGGACCTGAGTTCAAATCCAGCCTCAGACACTTGACACTTACTAGCTGTGTGACCCTGGGCAAGTCACTTAACCCCCATTGCCCCGCAAAAAAAAAGAGTGACCACCTCATTCAGATTTTCCTTGGAAACTGAAAGGCATGACGTTTGGGCAAGTCGCTTGACCTTCATAAAATGAGGGGGTTGTACCATGGTAGACATTATGGTGGTGTGAAAAAAGCATGGTTTGGAGTCAATGTTAGGTTCAGATTCCCATTTCTCCCCAAATTCCCTTTAAACAGCTTTAAAAACAACACCTCAAACCAAATTCTGGAGCCGCAGAACCAACAAAAGGTTGAGGTTAAACAATTTTACAGTCCAAGACAACCTGGGTTGCCAGCAACAAAGGTCTGTCATACTGAGATGGTGGTTGGGCCCAGAGCACAGCACAGGACAAGTGGCAATGTCAGCAGTAGACGTTGGAGCCAGATACAACAGTGGCAGAAGCAGCTTCTGGTACTCTCAGCCCACAGAGAGTAAGAGGGTAGGAAAACTGGTCAGGAATAGATTATAGGGGACCCTTTGCTGGTGCTGGATTTAAGACCCTATTCTATTGTCCATACACAGTTACAAATAATGGATACAGAGTAAAGAGGAGTACTAGCACTTGCAGCAGCAGGAGAACAGGGACCAAAGTCACAATTCCAGGGTGAAAAAGAGTGATAGCACTTGTGGCTTCAGGGAGAAACAAGGTCCCTTCCTGGATAAAGATCAGAGCACAGACCAGGAGAGCAGTGAACATACCTCTCTTTAGATCTTATCATTATGGAAATACTAAAACTTTACAGACCTCTAGACCTAGCTCTGAAAATAGCAGCATGAAAAACCTGAATCTTGGAACAGTGCTCCCTCCACCCTGGGGGCAGAGCCCAACTTTAATATAAAGTTAAAAGTCAGGGAATAGGCTAGAAAATGAGCAAACAACAAAAAGAACCTGATCATAAAAATGTTACTGCGGTGACAGGGAAGATCAAGACACAAACTCAGATGAAGACAACAATATTAAAACAGCTACATGCAAACCCTAAAAGACAAATGTGTATTGGACACAAACTCAAAAAGAATTCCTAAAAGAGCTCAAACATGATTTTAAAAATCAAATGAAAGAGGTAGAAGAAAAATTAGTGAAAAATGAGTGATGCAAGGAAATCATGAAAAAAAAGAATTAACAGCTTGGTAAAAGAGGCACTAATATACTTAAGAAAATAACAATTTAAAAACAAGAATTAGCCAAATGTAAAAAAGAGGCATTAAAAACCCACTGAAGAAAAAACTCCTTAAAAACAGAATTGACCAAAATGGAAAAAGAGGTAAAAAAGCCCACTAAAGAAAAAAATGCCTTAAAAATTAGAATTGGACAAGTGGAAACTAATGACTCCATGAGGCATTAAGAAACAATAAAAGAAAATTTTTAAATGACAAAATAGAATAAAATGTGAAATATCATACTGGAAAAACAACTGAGCTAGAAAATATATTGAGGAGAAATAATATAAGAATTATTGGATTACCTGAAAGCCATGATCAAGAAAAGAGTCTAGAAATCATATTGTTGAGTTCACCAATCACCCCCTAAAGAGATCCCAAAATGAAAACTCCTAGGAAAATTATAGTCAAATTCCAGAGATCCCAGTTCAAGTACAAAATAATGGAAGCAGCCAGAAAGAAACAATTCAACTATCATGGAACCAAAGTCAGGATTACACAAGACTTAGAAATTTCTACATTAAGAGATCAGAGGTCTTGAAATATGATATTCCAGGGACCAAAGGAGCTAGGATTACAACCAAGAATCATCTACCCAACAAAACTGACTCTATGCCTTCAGGGGAAAATGGATATTTAATAAAATATAGGATTTTTAAGTATTTCTAATGAAAAGACCAGAGCTAAATAGAACATTTGACTTTCAAATAAAAAACCAAGAGAAGCATAAAAAAGTAAACAAGAAACAGAAATCATAAGGGATTCAGTAAGGTTAAACTGTTTATACTCCTAAATGGGTATCTGATACTTATAATTCCTAAGAACTTTATCTTCATTAGGGCAATTACAAGTATACATAGAGAGCATAGGTGTGAGTTCATTATGATGGGATGGTTTCAAAAATTAAATTAGGTATGACATAAAGAAATGCACTGGGAAACGGGGGAAGGGAAATGGAAAATAGGGAAAATTATCTCGTATAAGAGAGACATAAAAGAAGAGATTTTATAGTGGACTGGAAAATGAGAGGCAGCAAGCAATGCTTGAATCTTACCTTCACCAGTATTGGTTCAAAGATGGAAGAACAAACACACTCAATCAGTTATAGAAGAAAGGGGACTGATATAAGGGAGGGTGCATTAAGGGAGGCAGGGATCAAAAACAAACAGACTTTTGAGGAGAGAGGGTAAAAAGAAAGAGAAGAATAAATAGTGAGAAATAGGATGGAGGGATAATAACTGTGAATAACTGTGAATGTGAATGGAATGAACTCATTCATAAAATTGAAATAGCAGAATGAATTAAAAATCAAAATCCAACAACATGTTGCTTATAAGAAACACACTTGAGAGACACACATAGAGTAAAAATAAGAGGCTGGCAGAGAATTTATTATTCTTCCACTGAGGTTAAAAAAAAAGCAGGGGTAGCAATCATGATCTCAGACAAAGCAAAAGAAAAAATAGACCTGATTAAAAGAGATAAAACACACCAAAACAATGAAGAAATATTAATAAACATATATGTAACAAATGGCTTAGCAACCAAATGCTTAAGGGAAAAGTTAAATGAGTAGCAAGAAGAAATAAGACAATAAAAGCATACTAGTAGAGGACCTCAAATTTCCCCTCCCATACTATATAAATGGGAAATAAGTAAAGAGATGAATAGAATTTTAGAAAAGTTAGACACGATAGATCTCTGGAGAAAATTGAATAGGAATAGAAAGCAGTATATACCTTTTTCTCAGTTGTATATGGCACCCTATTGCCCATATAATAAGGTACAAAATCCTCAAAACGATATGCAGAAAAGCAGAAATATTAAGTGAATCCTTTTCAGACTATAACACAATAAAAATTATATTCAATAATGTGCCTTGGAAACATAGATTAAAAATTAATTGAAAACTAAATAATCTAATCTTAAAGAATTAGTGGGTCAAAAAAACAAATCATAGAAACATTCAATAATTTCATTAAAGAGAATGAAAATAATGACACAACATATCAAAATTTATGGGATACAGTCAAAACAGTACATAGGGGAAAATTTATATCTTTAAATTCGTACATCAATAAAACAGAGAAAGAACACATCAATGAATTGGGAATGCAATTTTAAAAACTAGAAGAATAAATTAAAATCCCCCATTAAACTCTAAGTTGGAAATCCTGAAACTCAAAGGATAGATTAATAAAATTGAATGTAAAAAAAATATAATTGAACTAATAAATAAAACAAATAAGCTAGCTTTAGGGGAAAACAATAAAATGCATCCATTTAAAATTTAAATTTAAATAAAAATCTTAAATTAAATGTAAATTTTAAATTAACCATTGGTTAATTAGACTTTTTTGTAAAAAAGAAGAAAACCAAATTTATAGCTTCAAAAATGAATAGGGTGAGTTCACCACAAAAAGATGAAATTAAGGCAATTATTAGGACCTATTCTGCCCAAACATATGCCAATAAATCTGACAATCTAAGTGAAATGGATGAATATTTAAGAAAATATAATTTTCCCAGAATAATAGAAGAAAAAATAAAATATTTAAATACCATATTTTAGAAAAAGAAAATGACCAAGCTATCAATGAACTCCCTAAGAAAGAATCCCTAGGACCAGATCGATTCACAAGTGAAAAAATTTAAAGAACAAAATTTAATTCTACCAAAATTTAGAGAACAATTGAGTTCTATATAAACTATTTGGGAAAATAGGCAAAGAAGGGATCCTACCAAATTCTTTTTGTAACACAAAGATGATGCTGATACCTTAAAAAAGGAAGAGAAAAACAGAGAAAGAAAATTATAGACCAATTTCCCTAAAGAATATTGATGCAAAAATGTTAAGTAAAATATTAACAAGGAGATTAAAACTATATATATATATATATATATATATATATGTCAAAGGTTATACATTATGACTAGGTAGAATTTATACCAGGAATTAAGGGCTGGTTAAATATTAGGTAAATGATGAGCATCATTGATCATATTAATAACAAAAAGAACAAAAATCAAATGATTATCTCAATAGGTGAAGATAAAGCTTTTGACAAAATACAACACTCATTCCTATTAAAATATTATAAAGCAAAGGAATAGATGGAACTTTCCTTAAAATAATAGAGGATCTATCAAAAACTACCAGCAAGCATTATCTGTAATGGGAATAAACTAAACACCTTCCAAATAAGATCAGGAGTGAGCAAAGGTGACCATTATCACGACCATTATTCAATATTATACTAGAAATGCTAGTTATAGCAATAAGAGAAGAAGAAATGGAATGAATTAGAATAGACAATGAGGAAACAAACCTATCACTCTTTGCAGATGATATGATGCTACCTTTGGATAATCTTAGAGAATCAATGAAAAAACTAGTTGAAACAATAACTTCAGCAAAGTTGCAGGATATAAAATAAATCTATATAAATTAATATAGACAAAATAAAGACAATATAAAATATCTGGGAGTCTACCTGCCAAGACAAACCCAGAAACTATATGAACACAATTATAAAGCACTTTTAATACAAATAGCCAGATATAAACAATTGGAGAAATATTAATTGCTAAATTGGTATATACTAATATAAATGGTTATCTAATAAAATAATATAAGCGAATATAATAAAAATATAGATTCTACCTAAATTAATTTACTTATTCAGATTCAAACCGATCAAACTATCAAAAATTATTTTATAGAACTAGAAAAAATAATAGCAAAATTCATCTGGAAGAACTAAAAGTCCAGAATATCAAGGGAATGCATGAAAAAAACAAAACAAAACAATGAAAGAAGTTGTCCTAGCTGTACCAGATGTCAAAACTGTATTACAAAGTGGTAATCAGCAAAATAATCTGGTACCCACCATGAAATAGAGTAGTTGATGAGTAGAATAGATTCAGCACATAATACAGAGTAGTAATGACCATATTAACCTAATGTTTGATAAACACAAAGATTAAAGCTTTTGGGAGGATGAGAACTCACTATTTTACAAAAATTTCTGGTAAAACTGGAAAGAAGTTTGGCAGAAACTAGAAATAAACCAACTTCTCATACCAAATACCAAGATAAGGTCAAAATGGGTACAGATTTAGACATAAAGGGTGATATTATAAGCAAATTAGGAGAGCATAGAAAATTTTACCCGTCAGGTCTATTGATAAGGGAAGAATTTATGACCAAACAAGAAATAGAGAACATTATAGGATATAGATGGATATTTCTTGATTACATACAATTTAAAAGTTTTGTACAAAGAAATCCAATGCTCCCAAGATGATAACAAAAAAAGTTTTACAGCAAGTTTCTCTAATAAAGACCTCCTTTCTCAAATAGAGAAATGAGTAATTTTTTTTTCGGTGAGGCAATTGGGGTTAAGTGACTTGCCTAGGGTCTCACAGATAGTAAGTGTTAAGTGTCTGAGGCTGGATTTAAACTCAGGTCCTCCTGACTCCAGGGCCAGTGCTCTATCCACCTAGCTGCCCTGAGAACTGAGTCAAATTTGAAAGAAATATGAATCATTCCCCAATTGATAAATGATCAAAGGACATGAACAGGTAGTTTTCAGAAGGAGAAATCAAAGCTACCTATAGTCAATTGAAAAAAAATAATCTAAATTGCTATTGATTTTTTAAAAAGGGCAAATTAAAACAACCCTGAGGTACCACCTTACACCTTATAAGACTGGCTAATATGACAGAAAAGGAAAATGAGAAACATTAGAGTGGATGTGGAAAAATTGGGATTGTTGGTAGAGTTATGAAGGTATCCAATCATTCTAAAGAGTAATTTGAAATTATGCCTAAGGAACTATAAAACTCTGCATATCCTGTAATCCAGAAATACCCCTACTTGGTCTGTATCCCAAAGAGATCAAAGAAAAAGGAAAAGGACTTATATGTACAAAATATTTATAGCAGCTCTTTTTTGTGGTGGCAAAGATTTAGAAATTGAGGTGATATGTATCAATTGGAAAATGGCTAAAGAAATTGTGGTGTGTGATTGGGATGGAATACTATTGTGGTATAACAAATAATGAGAGCAGGATGGTTTCAGAAAAACCTAGGAAGACTTATATGAATTGATGCAGAATAAAGCGAGCAGAACCAGGAGGTCATTGCACACAGTAACAACAATATTATATGATGAAGAAGTGTGAATGACTTAGCTGTTCTCAGCAATACAAGAATATAAGAAAATTCAAAAATGCCATCTACCTCCAGAAAAAGAACTGATGAAATCTAAGTGCAGATTGAAGCATATTTTTTAAACTTTATTTTTCCTGGAGTTGTCTGATATATGACTTCTTTTGCAACATGTCTAAAATGGAAGTATGTTTTATATGACTTCACATGTATGATCCATATAGAATTACTTGTCTTCTTCAGGAAGGGGAAGGAAGGAGGGAGATAATTTGGAATTCAATGTTTTTGAAAATTAATGTTAAAAACCTCTGCATATCCTTTAGCCCAGCAATACCACTACTAGGCTGTATCTCAAAGAGATGAAAAGAAAAAAGAAAGGAAAGGAGGAAAGGAGGGAGGGATAAAGGGAAGAAGGAAGGAAGGGAAGGAAGAAGGAAAGAAGGAAGGAAGGAGGAAAGGGGGCCTATATGTACAGAAATATTTATAGTAATTCTTTTTGTATAGGCAAAGAATTGGAAATTGAAAGTATGCCCATAAATGGCTGAAGAAGTTGTGGTATATGATTGTGGTGGAATACAATTGTGTTATAAGAAATGATGAGCAGGATGCTTTCAGAAAAACCTAGAAAGACTTACATGAACTGATGCAAAATGAAGTAAGCAGAATCTGGAGAACAGTATGTTCTGTAACAGCAACGTTGTGAAATGTTCAACTGTCAATGACTTATCTATTCCCAGCAATACAAAGATCCAAGACAATTCTGAAGGACTTATGCTCAAAATTACTATTACCTTCAGAGAAAGAACTGATGGACTCTAAATGTAAATAGAAGAATACCTTTCTTAACTTTATTTTTCTTAGGTTTTTTGTCTGTGTTTTCTTTTATAAAATGACTTATACGGAAAGAGACTCTGCATGATTGCACATGTATAGCCTTTATCAAATTGATTGCCTTCTCAGTGATGGGGGAAGGGAAGGGGGGTGGTAAAGAATTTTGAGTTCAAAATAGTAAAAAAAAATGAGGTTAAATTTTTTACATGTAATTGAAAAACAAAATATTAAATTTTTTAGAAAGAATTTTAAAATTTGCATGTAATTGAGAAATATTTAATGAAATAAAAGTATAACGGGGAAATTTTTTTTTAAATGTCTACTATATGTCCTCCCACAAAATAAATAAGATAAACTGAGGGAGCTGAACTGTGCCCTCCAAGATCCCTCCCAGATCTGCCATTCTTTGTTCTAAAGTCCCTTCAAGCTCTGAGACTGCATGACTCAGGTTCAGAATTTATCTTTTGGTAATAACTGGCCTGAAGTTAACTTTTATTTACCTGTGTTTGTTCTTCAAATAAAGTATCAAGAAGATTTCAGAGAGAGAGAGAGAAATGGTTTAAAAACATCATTTGTCTGTACACACTGTGCTCCTGTCAATTAATCCTTCTGTATTCATTAAATCTATAATCGGCAACATTTTGTTAACTTAATTTACTCTTGATTTTATTCAGTAGAATAAAATTCCATTTCTCTAAAAGAATTCCAATTTGTTTTGTGCTCCTTCAAACTATAATGTTCTATATTAGTCAGAAGTGGCTCTGGAGTTTGTGCTTTAGCCTACAGGCAATGGGGAGCCACTGATGAGCAAGGGCATATCGAGGTCAGACCTGTGTATGCAGTAGGCAGACTGGAGAGAAGGAAGGAACTAGAGCTGGAGCTGAGGAGACCAGTTTAGAAACTGTTAATGATAATCTAAGCAAGGGAGGCTTAGACAAACACAAAATCATAGGATCCTCAAGTTTGAAGGGACCTTGGAAGTCATCTAGTGCAGCCTGGGCATGGACAAAAGTCTTCTCTATGGCATCCCTTCAGTCTATGACTGAAGACCTCCAGTGGTAATCATCCTCCTTCTCCTCACTAAACTTTAGGTAGTGCTTTACATATACTATCTCATGGGATGCTCACAGCAACCTTGTAACATTAGTACTGTAATTATCCTCATTTTATAAATGAGCAAACTGAGACTGACAGAGTTGAAGTGACCTTAAGTGACTTACCCAGAGGGATATAGGTGGGATTTGAACTCAGTTCTTCCTGACTCTACACAAAGCTTTCTATTCATTGCCACACCTCATTGCCTTCATCACCTGACTGCCTTTAGGGCTGATGAGCCACTCATTTCCTACCAAAGGCCACCCATTCCACCTTTTGGAATTGTAAGGAAGTATTTGCTTATATTGAGCCCAAATCAGACTCTCTACAGCTCCCAACCATTACTCCTCATTCTTACTTCCTGGGTCAAGCGGAATAAGTCTACTTCCCCTTACATGTAACAATTTTTCAAATAACTGAGCATAGCTATCATATTCCACACAGGCCCCTCCAACCAAGTCTTGTGCTTCAGTTTGTCAAAGGTATTACTACATTATAGTGTCTTAAACTGAGCCCAATATTTCAGATATGATCTTACCAGGCATGGCCAGATTATTACAATAGTCTCCTAACTGGTCTATTTGCTTCCCACTCCAACTTTTCCATGACTGTCAAAAGAATCTTTCCAAAGCACAAGCGTGACCCTGTTACTCCCTGACTCAAGACTCCTCAGTGACTCCCTATTGCCTCGGGTGTAAGGTACAAGGTCCTCAGTTGAACATTTCTTGCACTTCATAATTTGGCTCTAGCCTAACTTTCAAAGATTATCCTAAGCACATTGTCCCCCTTCAGGCAAACTGGCCTACTTGCTGTTCCCCAAGTCCTGTATCTCTTTGCCTGCCCATTTACCTTTTGCGCAATCTGTCCCCCATGCCTGGAATAATAACAGAGATAAATAGTGCTTTCATGTTTACAAAAGGTTGTACAAACATTATTCCATTGGAGCCTCACAAACACATTGTAAAATAGACATAACATGTATGCTTGTTCTCATCTTATCAATAAGAAGATTGAAGCTCAGAAAGTTGAAGTGATTTGCTTGAAGATAAGTAAATATCAGAGTCAAGACTGTTCATTTTCATTTTATTATTCTTTGGGTTTATCTTGTAGTCATTGGGTATATGATTTTCCTGGTTCTGCTGACTTCTCTCTGTATCAGTCCATATATCTTCCCATGCTTCTCTGCATTCTTCATATTTGTTGTTTCTTATGACTTGGTGATATTTCATTACAATAATGTGCCACAATTTGTTTATCTATTCATTTCTCAAGTAATGGGAATCTCCTTTGTTTCCAGTTCTTCAGGGTTCTTTTTCTCCATCCATTTAGTTGTTAGCATCCTCTTTCTCCTCAAATCAATTGGGGAATGGCTGAACAAGTTGTTTTTTGCAGGGCAATGAGGGTTAAGTGACTTGCCCAGGGTCACACAGTTAGTAAGTGTCAAGTGTCTGAGGATGGATTTGAACTCAGGACTGATGGAATACTTTTGTATTATATTTCCTGAGCCTCACTCTTCATTCTTCTTCAGGTGGTACTACTGACTTTCCTGGACTTTTCCTGACTTTTATAGAGCATTTCACCAACTGGAAGCACTGTCTGCCCCTCCAGCCCCTTCCTCTGCTTGGCTTATGGACCTAGGTGAAGCTAAGATCTGTGCTTTAAGGAGAATGCCCAGGCTAGCCTTCACTCCTTATGCTCCTGGACTTTCTCTACAATGCCTCTGCACCATCTCCCCCTTTCACTTTCCATTTATGTGTTCTCTTCCCCCATTAGACTGTAAGCTCCTTGAAGGGAGGGACCACTTTTTTTCTCTATACACTTGGTACCTTGCCCAGAGGAGCTACTTAATATTATCTCCTTTCTGGACGCTTGTTTTTGGGTAATTTTTCGGTCATGTGTGACTCTTCATCACCCCATTTGGGGTTTTCTTAGCAAAGACACTGGAGTGGTTTGCCATTTCCTTCTCCAGCTCATTTTACAGATGAGGAATTGAGGGAAACAAGGTTGAGTAACTTTCCCAGAGCCACACAGCTTGCAAATGTCTGAGGCCAGATTTAAACTCATGAAGATGAGTCTTCCTGATTCCAAGCCCAGTGCTCTATCCATTGTGCCATATAGCTGCCCTTTTCCTTGACACTAAGCCTCTCATAACACAACCAAAGATTATATGAACCTTTGTGCATGTTGAATCCCATTGCTTATCACTAGGGCCATTGCAGTGGGGATAGAGAAAAGGAGGGAGATGTGAGATATATTGCTTAGGTAGAATTCCCAGGTCTTCCCGCCACCATATCCACTGCTCTATCTACTACAAGAAGATGGGGGCAGGGTGGGAATTCAGGTTTTTCTTGAGCTCTCATTCACTATGGCCCCTCTCCAGAGTCCCAAGGAAAATCTCTTAAATAAGACTTAGGTTTGGCTCATGATTAGGGTTCTCCCCAAAAGGAATTAAGAGAGTTCCTTTTAGAAAAAAAATTACTCAATGTGCAGAGCATTAGATATCAGGAATGGGACAGCTATTTATTTTCTTTTCAATTTTTTTTTTTGGTGAGGCAATTGGGATTAAGTGACTTGCCCAGGGTCACACAGGTAGTAAGTGTCAAGGGTCTGAGGCTGGATTTGAACTCAGGTCCTCCTGAATCCAGGGCCAGTGCTCTACTC
This sequence comes from Dromiciops gliroides, assembly GCF_019393635.1. Classification (NCBI taxonomy): domain Eukaryota; kingdom Metazoa; phylum Chordata; class Mammalia; order Microbiotheria; family Microbiotheriidae; genus Dromiciops; species Dromiciops gliroides. Next base: position 26,705,349 of record NC_057867.1, on the reverse strand, counting down.
ACTACGCCACCTAGCTGCCCCCAGCTATTTATTTTCTCAGCCACAAGAACTTTTCATGGTTGTTGTGAAGATCACATGAGATATTTGTAAGGCACTTAGCATAGTGCCTCAAACATAGTAGGAGATATATAAATGCTAGCTAGCATATTAAAAAACAAATGACTCTGGGGCAGCAAGGTGGCTCATTGGATAAAGCACCAGCCCTAGATTTAGGAGGACCTGAGTTCAAATCCATCCTTAGACACTTGACACTTACTAACTGTGTGACCCTGAGCAAGTCACTTAACTCTCATTGCCCTGCAAAAAACAAACAAAAGCCCAAAAGACTCACAAGTGCACAACGACAAATATTTAAAATGTGAAATAGTAACTTCTTACCTCGTATACTTTCCAGGTAGCTAAAGACTCCCAGGAAGGTGATTGTGAATGCCTAACAGGCATTTCACTTTACATGGCATACACCCCAGTCCCATATCCAAGGAGTCAGCAACTCCTTTTGATTCTACCAAAGCAATACCTTTCATATCTGTGCCCACTTTTATACCCCCTGGCTACCATCCTACATCCTTGGAAACAGATGGTGCGAGTGTTATTCATTGCATTTGAAAGATAAGGAAAAGCTGTCATTCAGTGATTCTGAGACTTTCTCCTCCTCTCCCAACTCAATCCACCCAGGATTGGGACAGGCTGATTCTGAAGAGAAGGGATCACAGAAACAGGGGTTCAGTCTGCAGGAGAAAACTAACACATACTTTGCAGAGAAGGCCAGGATTTATTTTTTTCAGAACTCTGTAACTTGATGACTTTTTCCTTTTAGCTAGAGATAGCAGGGGAATGGAGGCAGCTGAATTTAATGACAAGAAGACTGTATGTGCAGCCAGGAGACATTGGATGGAATCCCACCTGTGTCACTTGTTTCCACCATGACTTCATACAAGTCACTTAATTTTTCTGGGCCTCAGTTTCCTCCTCTGTAAAATGAGAGCTTTTGACTAGATGGTGGACTGAGATTTATTTCAACTCCAAATTCCGCAATCCTGAGATGAATACCTCCATCTCTGTCAATGGAAGAACTGTATGAGGGGAGAAAGAAGGAGTAGAGAGTGGAAGTGAAAAACATTGGGGGAGGGAAAGCTAGTGATCCAAACCCTGGGGCTCATGAGGAAAGTAGGGGAGGTTTCAAGTTTCTCATCAGAGGGACAGAATAGTCACACTGCCTACCTCAAAGAAGTATATAAATGTGAATTGTCACTAAATTTCATAATAATGATGATAATGATAAAGGAAAAGGGAAGGCAGAACCTAGATCAAGATATTGTATGAGAACTCCCTCCAAATGCTTCCAGAGGGTCTGTCTCTTCCAAACTGACTTTCAACATTCATTCATTCAACAAACATCTATTCTGTGAAAATAGTGTTAGGCATTCGATGAGATTCACACACATTCCTGTTCTCAAAGGTCAGACACCTTCTTGTTTTTTTTTTTAATTTTGTGGGGCAATGAGGGTTAAGCGATTTGCCCAGGGTCATACAGCTAGTAAGTGTCAAGTGTCTGAGGCTGAATTTGAACTCAAGTCCTCCTGAATCCAGGGCCAGTGCTTCATTGACTGCATCACCTAGCTGCCCCCAAAGGTCAGTCATCTTGACTTTTGTCCTGCCACTGGACTTTGATGACTCTGGAGGAGAGGGTGAGGCTGATATCTTGGCCTCACTTAAATCCAACTCACTCACAAGTCATCACCCTCAGTATGTCATCGATCTTCTTCAAGAATGAAAGATTAACAACAACAACAAAGGGTTTTCAAAGAGTTCACAGTTTAGTAGGAGGAGATAAGATGTGTACTGATGAATAGAATATGATTACTTCCAGAAGGTTGGGGGAAGCAGAGCCCCTTCTGCTTTGGGGGAGGGAGAAGGGACTAAGAAAATAGGGAAGATGCTAACAGCCAGGATCAGAGAAGAGAAGAGTCCAGAACTGGTGAAATGTGAACAAGAGCCTAGACTCAGGAAATGACAGGGATGTGTTCAGAGGACAATTGTTAGTAGAGTTTAGGTAGAATGAGAAAACAATAGGATATTCCCCATCCCTCCCCTGCCCCTCCCTTCTCTTCCCTTCCCTTCAACTGGAAAAAATTGTGCCAAATCAGAGAAGGCCATGAATGCCGCACTAAGGTTTAGAGGCAATGAGGAGCCATTGAAGGTCTTGGAGGGTACAGGATTGGGGTGAGAGGAGAGACCAGATGTAGGGATGGCAGTTAGAAGGTCAGTGCCGGGCCCCAGGAGAGAAGATGAGGCCTGAACTACAATGGAAATGGGGAAGAGGGGAAGCTTCCATTGAGTAAAGCATTAGGCAACATCAGGGGAAGGGAAAGATAGCTTCCCACAGAGGCCCACTACTGATTACCATGGCCTATGTGGTCCAGGGCAAATCACTCAGCCTTCCATTGATCCTTGGAACTCTCCAAGACCAGAAGTTGCTGAGAAGATACCAACCTTCACCGAGAAAGAGGATTTCTTTACCAGGAGTTAACTACACTAATAACATCAGAAGTCTGCCCTTCCTCCCACCGAAATAAACCAATCATGGCAGCTAGGTGGCACAGTGGATAGAGCGCCGGCCCTGGATTCAAGAAGACCTGATGAGTTCAAATCCTGCTTCAAACACTTGACACTTACTAGCTGTGTGACCCTGGGCAAGTCACTTAACCCTCATTTCCCCACAAGAAAAAAAAATATATATATAAATGGCAATGAGTCAGGAATTCCTGGATTCAAGTACTGTCTTTGAGAAACTCTGGGTACGGGACTCTGAACAAGTTACCAAACCTCTTAGTACTCAAGAAGCTCTCGGAGATTGTAAATTTCAGAGGAGGTTCTGTTTGCATCAGGAGAGGGAAAAAGTCTTCATCTGGGATCTGCTGGCTGTATCAAAGAAGTCTTAGCTCTGATTCCCTCCCCTCCTTCCTTATCCTTGCCCCCTCAAAAAAAATGAGAATGAGAAGCAACCTGGTATATTGGGAGTCATGTTGGCTTGGAGGCCAAGAATAGGCCCTAGGAGTGGCTCTCTTCTTTCTTTTAGTCCCTTCTTTCTGAACCTCAGTTTGCCCATTTGGCAAATGGGGCTAAAGTCCTTGCACTCCTTTTCACTAGGGTCAGAGGAAGCTCCTTCCTGGGCCTTAGCAGATAGAGAGTCTTATCACTTGAATGTGCATTTTATGATGAAAATAAAAACTCAGAAAAAAAAAACAAGAGCTCACTGTTTATTTCTCTCCCTTCTCTGCCTCCATACACCACACCAGTCCCAAAGGGAGCATGTGGACATTTATGCAAGAAGAAACTTCTGTTCTCATTTTCTCAAAGAAAGAAGAATAACAAAAGTCTAATCAATCCCCCTCTGACCCCCCCCCCCCCCAGGATCACAGCTACAGCTCTTGGGATTGTGGTGAGACTCCAAAGAGGTGAGGACAAAAAGGGCTTGGCAATCTTCGGACTATAATAAAAAGTGCCTGTTGTTGTTAGTATGAGTATGCTTAATGAGCCTCCTTCTTCTCTGAGTACACTGGTATGCTCAATGTGACCATTGCTCCTGGAAGGTCAGGATCCATTGATTCTCTATCTCATGGCTCTTTTCATCATCTCTGTAACTTCAGAGGCCAGAGCTCCCTTCCCTTGTCACCACACCCCTAGAGCTCTTGTACCTTCTTATTAGAATTTAAGCTTGCTGAGAGCAGGGATATGCTCTTATTATATGCCTCCCCAGCAACTGGTTCATGGGTGCTTAATAAGTGCTTTGTCATTCATTTAGTCATTCAATTTCCTCTTCTATAAAATAAAGAAGCTGAACTAGCTAGCCTCTAAAGGTTCTTGCAGATATAGATTGAGTATCCTTTGTGTGATCTTAGCCAAGTCATTTCATTCCCTTTGAATGCTTCCTCTTTCATGCTTCCTCTTCTTAAAATGAGGTTGGACTAGATGGTCCTAGAAGCCCCTTCTTGAACCTGTGATACTATGAGAGAGTTCAATCCTATGAGAATGTAAACTACTTGAGGGCAGGCTTTTTTGTTTTGTTTTGTTTTGGTTTGGTTTTTTTGGTGAGGCAATTGGGGTTAAGTGACTTGCCCAGGGTCACACAGCTAGTAAGTGTTAAGTGTTTGAGGCCGGATTTGAACTCAGGTCCTCCTGAATCCAGGGCGGGTGCTTTATCCACTGCGCTGCCTAGCTGCCCTAGGGCAGGCTTTTTTATTCATTTATTCAGCACTTAGCACATTTTTGTTGTTTTTACTGAGTCATTTTTTAGCAGTCTGACTCTTAGTGACCCCATTTAGGGTTTTCTTGGCCAAGATACTGGAGTAGTTTGCCATTTTCTTTTCCAGCTAATTTTCCAGATGAGGAAACTGAGGTAAACAGGCTGAAGTGACTTGTCCAGGGTCACATAGCTATTAAGCATCTGAGGCTAAATTTGTGGGGGGTTTTTTGTTTCTTTGTTTTTTGCAGGGCAATGAGGGTTAAGTGACTTATCCAGGGTCACACAGCTAGTAAGTGTCAGTGTCTGAAACCAGATTTGAACTCAGGTCCTCCTGGATCCAGGGCCGGTGTTCTATCCACTGTGCCACCTAGCTGCCCCCCTGAGGCTAGATTTGAACTCAGAAAGATGATTCTGATTTCAGGCCCAGCAGGACACCTAGTTGCCCCTACTTAGCACATAGTAAACACTTAAAAAAAATTTGTAAACACTTAATAAATGCTTTTTAATTCATTGATATTCATTCATTCATGGAATTCAATTAGAAAGGCTTGGGACAAGTTCATGTGCTACTCTTGTTTAATATTTAATATACAAGGGACTGTTGTTATTATTGTTGCTGGACTCAGCCCATCTCACAGGGCTGTTGGGAGGAAACTTCTGTGTACCTTAGAGGGGGGAGTTGTTATTCTCCTTATGGATCTTTCTCAGTGAGCAACATCCTTTTTCTCAGCACAGGACCAAGTCAAGGTGTTTCTGAGCCCTCAGAAAACAACTACTTTCCTCCCTTCTGTTCACTGACCTTCCTTCCTGAAGATGTTTGAAATTGATTCCATTGTGGGGGGGATCACTGTACCTAAAAGACACTGCTTGACCTTGGAATAACTTCCACCCTTATTTTCCCTTTTGTTCACTGGCCCTGCCCAGCTAGCTTGTCTTATAAACTTGCCTCAGAGGGACCCAAAGCAATGCTTTGTATGGGGCTAAAATTCAAGCTAGACTGTCGAAAAATCTAACAAGTGGTCGCCATAAATCAGGAGTCTCAGCAAGAGTTTAGACTTTTAAGCATTTATTTTATTTTATTTTCCTGGGCAATGGGGGTAAAGTGACTTGCCCAGGGTCACACAGCTGGTGTCAAGTGTCTGAGGCCGGATTTGAACTCAGGTCCTCCTGAATCCAGGGCCGGTGCTTTATCCACTGCGCCACCTAGCTGCCCCCTTAAGCATTTATTAAGGTGCATTAGGATCTAGTGATCAGAGAGAAAGAGGCCGAAATTCCTTCATCTATCTCAGGGAACCTACATCTCAGCTCCATTCAGAATGAGGTCCCGGGCAAAAGAGAGCTTGCTCGCCCCTTCCTCCTCCCAGAAAACTCTTCTCCAACTGGAAACAACTGTACACACACACACACACACACACACACACACACACACACACACACACACACACACACACACCCCTCCAAGCTAATTGGCTGGTAGCTCTGATTGACAAGTCCCACAGGTGGTTCTATAGATGTAACTTCCGGATGCTAAAGTCACATGGTCTCTAAATCACATGCTTTCTCCTCCTGGTGGAGCTTCCCTACAGTATCTCTCCAGTAGGGGGTACAATTCCAATTCTCACACCTCTGATTGGACTATTTCTTGGAATCTCACTACCCATTTTCCTTTCAGCGTAGCCCACACGGACCTAAGCTCATTTTGACTTGTGGGTCAAAACCATTAGTTGCCCAATGCCAGGGCCTCTGCCATTCCACTTCTTGCATTAGTACTCAAATGGGAGCTGAACTTAGCATCAGGAGACAGATTTCAAATCCTGCCTGGGATTCTCAGATAGTTTGTGAATCAGGGTGTGCTAAGTACAGAATTAGATAACAGTTGAAAACTGCTTGGTAAGCACATAGACTTTTACATACAAACTATCTGTGAATCAGATCATAGATTCAGCCCTGAAAGGGCCAAAGTTTATAGGTGAGGAAAGAAGAAACTGCTACCGTGAAAACACCCTTTGCCAACATGAGACCGATGGGGATTGAAAGTTGGCCCAAGGTCACACGTCTTGTGTCACAGGTAGAATTTGAACCCAGGTTACTCTCGGCCTTCCATCTGCATCTCTTCCTTTCTGTCTCCCTCACCTTTCCTGTATCTCTCACCATATCCCTATCTATATCTCCTCTATTTCTATTGATCTTCCTCTGTATTGATTTCTCTTTCCCCATCCTTTCTTTCCTTCCGTCTCTATTTCTATCATCTCTCCATCTCTTTCTCTCTGCTCTCTATTTAGCATCTCTCTCTGTCTCTGTCTCTGTCTCTCTGGCAGTTAGGTGACTCAGTGGATAGAATGCTGGACCTGAAGTCAGGAAAACGAAAATTTAAATTCAGCCTCAGACACTTACTAGCCATGTGACCCTGGGAAAGCCATTTAACCTCAGTTTCCTAACCTATAAAATGAAGATAATAATAGCACCTACTTCCTGGGGTTCTTATGAGAACCAAATGAAATTATTTTGGGAAAACTCTTAGTACATAGTAGTCACTTTATCAATGTCTCTTCTCTTCCCCTTTCCTTCCTTCCCTATGCCCACATCTACTGGCTTATTTGGAAAGATGCTTTAGTATCCAATTCACTTCATCACTGACTCAGATCACTGACCTGTTGGCTTCCTCCTCAATTCTCTTCCTTCTCCCCTACTCACAGTGGAATGGGCACCTTAGCATTTCCAACTTGACATTAGAACTGGAAGCTATCACTGCTACTGACTCCTCTGCTCTTGTGGCTTATGGGCTATCTCCTGTCCAGTAATGGAGCTTCCATAGGGAAAGCTGCTGTTGCCCAAGGAAGAATTAGGTTGGGCCAAACATGAAGGTGCCCCATTATAGGAAGGGGCAAACCGGGCTTCTGGGGGGGGGCCTTATAAAAGGCTCTAGGGCTTCTGGGACAGCAGCTACTTGGGAAACCTTGCTATTGTTATCATTAATCCCAATTACACTAAATTCATTAGGGATAGGCGCCCCAGGCCACCTCTGGTGTTTGTGGAACATCTTGATCTACTTTCTCAAATGTTTGGGGTTCACACTAAGCCAAGGTCTGTTTTGCCTGAAGCCATGTTCTCTGGAGTTGTTAAAAGCCATGTGTATTTTAAGGGAAATATAACCCACATGTCTCTCAATTCATCTGCACTTAAATGGCTGAGATGTTCTTTTATAAGAATGCTTTGGGGTCCGAGGCCGCCTTTGAACCTTTGAAATAAGCCTCTTCTCCCCTGATAAACAGGAATTCATCTTCTGTCTTGGGGGGTGGGGGAAGAATAGGAAGAAATGACAACATTCTGAAACTTCAGCCTGCATCTAAATAGGGTCTCTTCTTTCTAATGCTTTCTGTGAGGTCGAATCATAGATATTATTGGATTGTTATTTTGGGGTTTTTTTTAATGCATGGAATTTCCAAGTTGGAAGAGATTTCCAAATGTACAATGTTATAGCTGAGAGGATCCACAGAACAGAAAATCTCAGAGCCAGGGGTGGGGTGGTGGGAGACTTAGAACAGAGACTATCAGAGCTAGAAGGGGCCTTCAAAAAGAGACCATCGGAAATAGATGGAACGTTACTTAGCACAGAAAATATCACAGCTAGAAGGAACCTTAGAACAGAGAATCTCAGACTGAGAGGAACCTTGGAACAAAGAATGTCAGAGCTAGAAAGACCTTAGAACAGAGAATCTCAGATTGAGAGGAACCTTGGAACAAAGAATGTCAGAGCTAGAAGGAACCTTACTTAGGACAGAGAATCTCAGACTGAGAGGAACCTTGGAACAAAGAATGTCAGAGCTAGAAGGAACCTTAGAACAGAGAATCTCAGACTGAGAGGAACCTTAGAACAGATGATGTCCGATTGAGAGGGACCTTAGAACAGACTGTTAGAGCTCAGAGGGATCATGGAACAGAGAATGTAAGAGCCAAGGGGCTCAGGGGAGATCAGAGCTAAAAGGGACCTTAGAACAAAGAATGGCAAGCAGTGAGGACCTTAGAATGATAGAAAGTCAGATCTGGGAGGATCTTAGAACACACGTTAGAGGGTGAACCTTGCAACATGAAACAAAAGTAACTACCATTCATATCAAGCTTTAAAGTTAGCAAAGTATGTTACATACATGACCTCATTTGGGCCTCATAACAACCTTATAAAGTCGGTGTTAGAGATATTGTCTCCACTTTACAGATAAGGACACTGAGGCTCAGATGGAATTGGTGATTTGTCTATGGTCACACAACTAATAAATGTTACAGTCACTAATTAAACCCAGGTCTTCCTTATTCCAGCCCTAGCACTCTAACCATTATACCACATTGCTTCTTTAATCTAGAACATTAGAGTTAGAGTGTGTAGAGTTGTGAGAATATGGGATATTTGGGCCCTAAATCATGCAGGTAGTAAATGAAAATCAAGACTGAAACCCGGAATTTTGATTCCAAGACCAAAGCTTTTTGCATTGTATCATGGTGCCTCTCAATACGTGTCCTGATCTTCATAAAAATGAGGCACAAATTCATAGAATTACAAAAAGAGAAAGGCTCCCAATGGTCCTGCCAAGATCATGAATTATTTGTACAACATTCTGTAAAAATGGTCATTAGGCCTCTACGTGAGTATTTCCAGCAACAGGGAACTCTATTACTATTACTCAAGGTGAGTCATTCTATTGTTAGCCAGCTCTAATTCGTAAAAAGTTTTTCCTTAGGTTGAACTGAAATCTGCCACCCTATAAGCTATCCATCCTACCACCACATAGCCAAGCAGATCAAACCTGATTGTTCTCTCCTATGATGCAGTAAGCTTGATAGTTATCTCTGGGAGAACTCTAGAGCAGATCAAATGATTCATGAGCATTGACGGAAGATTCTGGTGGTCACTGGGGACCAGTAAGAGTTGACTAAGAGTGGGTGACACCAAATTAACTTCATTCCCCTTCTTCCCTAGGGCTGCTTGGTTGGTTGGGTTGGGTTACAAACAATATTCGAAAGCGGACGGCATGGTCACGTGGAATCACAGAACTAGAGATTTGGGAGGGACCTCGGCAGCCACATAATTCAACCCATACCCAGAAGGAATCCCAACCATGGTTTACCTATTTGTGAATGACATCAGGCTGATTATAACAAGTCCTAGAACATTGCAGAGCCTCCTTCAGGAGACAAAATCACCCCAAAAGAGTTCAGCATAATGATCCACACAAGAAAACCCAAGTGGGTGGAAGAGTACCTCTTGTTCAGATGACAACATGTAGTTGGATGCACATCAAATTCAACCAACAATCATGCAATTCTTTCTTATCTATCTGTCTGTCTGCCTGCCTATCTTTCTATTCATCCATCCATCCATCCATCCATCCATCCATCCCTCCCTCCATCCACTTACTTAATTTTTGGTGAGGCAATTGGGGTTAAGTGACGTGCCCAGGGTCACACAGCTAGTAAATGTCAAGTGTTTGAGGCCGGATTTGAACTCAGGTCCTCCTGACTCCAGGGCCAGTGCTCTATCCACTGCATAACCTAGCTGCCCCTGCAATTCTTTCTCTACAACAAAAGCCCATCACTTTAGCATTGATGTCCTGCTGTGAAATTGTGTGGTTGTGAGTCATAGGATACCACAGTCTCTGAAGACATAAAGGTTTGGGGCACCCAAAGGGCAGTGAAGAAGTTCATGATGAGTGAGCCATGGAGGGTGCAGTAGAAGTGACATAAGGGCAGTTTCCAGAGGGATAAAGGAATGGAAATGGAGGTGGTCTGGTCACATGGGGAGAGCCTGCATGTTTCACTGGTAGCTATGCATGGTGAGAAGAGTTAGCAGAAGGCCCTTAGTGGATCCAGTGGGTCTCCTGGGAAAGGTGGATTTAGGAAAACAAGGGTAGGAGTCACATGGATGGGGCAGGCAATGAATACTTCCATAAATGAGATTATTGATCCATTGTAGCATCCTTGGTTGGAAGAGCAGGTAAATGTTATGCATCTTGAATTCAGTAAAGCATTTCACCAAGTCTCAAGTAGATAAGATAGATGAAATATGAGATGGACCTTGTTGAAAAACAGTGCCCAGTGAATTTTGATTAAAGACTGGAAAGAATTAGATCATAGAGTCCTAGATAGATCCAGATCTGAAAAGGACTTCAAAGGTCATCCAGTCCAATCTCCCCATTTTACAGAGAAGAAATTGAGGACCAGAAAAGAGAAAGAACTTTCCCAAGGTCACTCACAGCATTTGAGACCTTGAGCTGGAAAGGACCTCAGATGCCATTGAGTCCAACCTTCTCATTTTATGCAAGAGGAAACTGAGGCCCAGGGAGAGGAAGGGACTTGCCCTGGGTCACACACAGGCTCCTAGATCTGGAGCTGAAAGGGACCTCATAGACTACCTCATTTGACCGCCCCCCCCCCTTGGCAGATAAGAAAAATGAGTCCAGGTGAGATGAAACTACCAATTTAAGGTCATAAAGGTAATAAGCATCAGAGGGGAGATTTGTACCCAGGTCTCCTGACCTCTGTACCATGTGGCCTACTAGCAGTCTCTATCCCTTCCTGGCCCTGCACTACTTAATGTTTTATCAGTCCCTTGGATGAAGATCTAAAATGGATCTTTTTCAGAATGATGCCTTGGTATAGGACCCCCTTCTACCACCAGGGGTCAGATCAAGAACTCTGGAGGGCAGTGGGTTGTCACATGCCTGAGCCCTGCTGAGCCTGCTTTCTACTCTGGAGATATAAAATACTCTGGGGATATGGAAGAGGAAGATAACACACCAAAAGCTTGATCCCCCCCAGGGGGCATATGCTTGCTGACTGGCATACTGGCCCCCATGTACTTCTGAGCTTGGCCTGGCTTGATTGCTCTCTCTAGGTCTACTCAGGGAGGAGCTCACCCTGAAATCTCACCTCATTTGGACAGGCAGTGAATACCAAGGGGATAAGGACTGTACCTTGAGAGAGATGTTCCTGGGTTGGAGTCATGGTCCTGACAATGAATAACTTTGTGATTATGGGCAAGTAATCTGTAGAATGGGGCCAACTTGACTTACACTTCTCATTCCATAGGACAGTTGTGAAAAGAATGTTCTTCATAAACCTTAAAGTCTTATAGAAAGGAGAATTCTTATTTGTTCTTACCTTTCAAAGTTGTGTGTAAATGTGAACTATTCTTTTTTTTTTTTTTGGTGAGGCAATGAGGGTTAAGTGACTTGCCCAGGGTTACACAGCTAGGAAACGTTAAGTGTCTGATGCCGAATTTGAACTCAGGGCCTCCTGAATCCAGGGCCAGTGCTTTATCCACTGTACCACCTAGTTGCCCCCGAGCTAGTCTTCTTTTCACTGAGAAAATGTACCTGTGGCTAGAGAAATGGACTTGTAACCAGTTCTGGCTCTCGTTGGGTGACCCTGGGCAAATCACTTAACTTCTTGGTGACTGAGGTGAATCTCTATGATGATAAATTGTAGAGGTGTGGACCTGGATTGGTAGAAAGACTTTCCCCATCTAGGAATTCCTTGTATCAATGTAATCAAATGTGTAGGTCCCAGTTTCCCCATCCTTGCATTCCCCACCTCACAGGATTGAGAGAAAAACTTTTGCAAAGCCTAAGGTTTGGGTTTTTTTTAAATGTAAAGGGCAGGAGTTATTTCATTCGATTGTTTTTTCAATGGGGTTCCTTTGGAAATGATTGTTGTTCAGGAACACCTCCTTTCCTCACTTCCCTACTCCCGCCCTTTCCTGCACCCAAATTCCTGCTTATGTGACTCAGCTGTCACAAAACCTGTCCTTTGGCCCCCTAAATTTACCTTGAACTTTTCAGCCTAACCCCACCCACCACACCTCAGCAAATAAGTCCCAAGCAAATACTATTCATTCGTGGCAACGGTTGGCAAATTTGCAGATGCCACAAACTGAAAGATTATGTAACATTTATCTGACCCAAAGGTCAAATAAGCATTTTAAGCAAAAACAAAATAGAAAAACAACAACAGCGACTGACATTTTCACTAGGCTGGAACCAACAAGACAATATTTAACTTAAATAAATGTAAAGTCCTTCATTTGGGCTAAAAGAATCAATTATACTAGTTATAACAGTAGTTCCTCTTTTTCTAGTTAGCCTTTTTTCTGGTTTATTTTCCCTTTTCAGTTGCATTTCCTTTTTCCAATTGACAAGTATTTATTTCTATTGTGTTTATTTAACAGAAGAGGACTTGAAGCTCAGAGAAGAAAATTGACTTTCCCAAGGGTCACATAGCATTCATGTTGATTAGAAAGGCAGCCTGTGGCAGAATATGGCTTTGTATCAATTCCACCCCACATCTGAGGGAGGCCATATCAGCCACTGGTATATGTCAAAGCTACTAAATGCAATCTTAGGCTACTCACCTTCCATGCTTTGTAAGACTCACTAACACATTCCTTCCAACACCATTACTGCCAATGAGAAAACAGACACAGAAAGTTGGTAAACATCAAAGCTGTATGCCTTGAACCCATGTCTTTCAACTTCATCACATGTTCTGTCTAGGAAAGCACAGGGCACTGTAGTGGGGAGAGCACTAGATTAAAAGTTAACAGAGAGGGGCAGCTAGGTGGTGCGGTGAATAGAGCATCCTGGAGTCAGGAGGACCTGAGTTCAAATGCGGCCTCAGACATTTGACACCTACTAGCTGTGTGACCCTGGGCAAGTCACTTAACCCTCATTGCCCCGCCCCCCAAAAAGTTAATAGCTCTGGATTTTAGTCCTGGATCCACCATTAATTTGCATTGTGAAGATGATGACAACATCATCGTCATCACCACCACCGCCATCATCTAGGTTTTCCCAAAAGTCTTAGTTCTGTTTAGAGCCTTAATAGCCAAGATGAAATTGGCTTAAAACTGCACTAAGACTTTTGGGACAACCTATATTAATGTCATATCCCCTCTCCATGACTCAGTTTACTTATCTAGGATAATAATAATTTCAAAGTGCTTGTCTCCCAACAGTCCTATGAGTTAGGTATTTTGAGGCAGTGAGGTGTACTAGACTTAGAGTCAGAAGACCCGGGCTAAAAGCCTGGGTCTTCCTAGCTGAGTCCCAATAAGCAAATCACTTGAGCTCTCTGAGCTGCAATTTCCTCCTTTATAGAACAGAGATTGCAACACCCATACTGTTGTTTTGAAAGTGTTGCCATGAAGAGCATCATGATTAATACCCACATCGTGATTAATAGCCACAGTTTATAGATGAAGAAACTGAGATTCCTCAGAATTGGTAGAGCAAAGAAGTCAAGCAGCCTGGGTCCAAACCCATGGCACCTTCCATCCTGCTTCTTGCTGAGGCCTCCCTCACTTGGGTTGGGAGGCAATTTGGCCAAGCTATTGGACAGGAGGCGAGCCCATGATGAGGGATTCTGAAATGAGTGATCAGAGTCAGTCTGCTGAGATGATAGATGAGGTACTCCTGAGGAAGGGATGAGTCAGCCCTGAAAACTTCATTTCCTGCTCAGGCTTGGAGAGGACAGTGAAAAAAAAATGTGTGTGCGTGGGGATGGGGGTGGGGTGGGGTTGGAAGCAACCCATTTTGCTTTTCATTTAACAAATAAAAAAGTATGAAACCAAAAGCAAAAGTGGCTCATTGCTCCTATCTCTGAGGAGTCAGCAGATGTTTGGAAGCCCCACATACTTGCTGTAAACACAATTCAAGAGAAGACACCGTGATCCAGATTCCTTGGGCCTTCAGCCCTAAATAATTCAGACCAAAAATCCATGGAAACCTAGACCTTTGAGGGACCTTGAGCAGTCATCGGGTCAAACCCCCTGCATCTACAGCAGTTGAAACTAAATCATCCAGAGCAAACAGCTATCTGGCCTGGGATCACAGAATATCACAGATGGGAGAGATCATTGGGTCCAACCTCCTCATTTTACAAATGAAGTAACTGATGCAGAGAGGATAAGTGACTTGCCCAAAGTCACACTGATAGTGTCATACCAGAGCTGGGATGCAAGTCAGGTCTTTTGGCTTGAAATCCAGTATTCTGTTCTCCAGAGGCTGCTAGGTAGCGCATTGAGAGAGTGCTGGACCTGGATTCAGGAAGACTAGAGTTCAAATTCTGCCTCAGACAATAATTGCCTACATGACCTTGGGCAAATCACCTTACCTCAATCTGCCTCAGTCTCTTCAGCTGTGAAATGGGGATGATAATAGCACCTACTTCTCAGGGTTGTAGTGAGGATCACTAGATGGGAAGCACTCAATTGTTAATCATTCATCTTTTGTTGTCATCATCATCACTACCACCACCACATTACTTTGTTTTGTTTTGTTTTGTTTTTGTGGGGCAAGGAGGGTTAATTGACTTGCCCAGGGTCACACAGCTAGTAAGTGTCAAGTGTCTGAGGACGGATTTGAACTCAGGTCCTCCTGAATCCAGGGCAGGTGCTTTATCCACTGTGCCACCTAGCTGCCCCCATCATATTACTTCTTAAATATCTCAGCACCTCCCCTCAGTTGTCCTGTCAGAAAGATTGACCTTCTGTTTAATTTAACATTTGGAAAAATCCATTAAAATAGATATCCTCTTCCTTTTGTTCTAGCTTTACTGGGTGTAGAATATGTCTCATGTGCAGCCTTCTTCTGGCAACTCTACTAATAGGGAAAGAATCACAGCATGGCAGAGTTCTAAGGGACTTTAGAGGGTACCTGGTCAAAGCCACATGTGAACAGGATGCCCTACAACAACATCACTGAGTATACCCCCAGCCTCACCTCTTGGGGAAATCACCAGCACCTATGTTTATGAACAATTATTAGTGGCTGCGGTCGTTTGTAGCTTCCTTTGACCTCATCAAGATGACTATTATATCTCGATTAAAGTTCCATTTTTAAAAATAGTGACAATCAGCATCTGTTCCTTTATCTGTTTCCCATTTATTCTAGCAACAAGTCATATCTGTTTAAAAAGCCAGATTGGTGAGGTTGTAATTGCATGTGATATCTTCTCATCTCTAGTCTTTTTTTCAAAATATTTCCCTCCTTTAACTCATCAAAGCAGCTATTACAAACCTTTTCTTCTCTCCTCAAACTTCCTATCCCTACCCTCTTTGCTAAGAACCTTGCTTCATATTTCACCAAAATTAGTAAAGCCATTTGCAGGCAGTTCCTTCTTATCTCTTCCTTATAATCTCACATCCCCACTATCTCCTCCTTCAGTCTAACTTCTAATGATGAGATCACCCTTATGCCAAAGTCAATCCCTTTATATGTTTGCTGCACCTTTTTTCCTTCTTCATCAGATTGCTCCCACCATCATCCCCTCTATTCCTCTTCAATAGCTTCCTATCTAGATGTTCCTTCCTCGATGCATATAAATATCCCCCTGTCATTTCGTCCCCTATGTTGTTCCTGTCTTTCTCAGCTGAATGCCTTGAGAAAGCTATCCTAAGTTGGTGCCTCTTATTTAGTATTAAACATTCTGTAATCTGGCTTCTAAATTCATTGTTCAGCTGAATCTGCCCTCTCCAGTGTTCTCTTAATTGGTGTATTTGATGGACTCTTCTTTATCCTCATCCTGCTTGAACAGCATTTGACATTGCTCCATTTGACAAGTGTCCTCCAGGATACTTTCATCCTCACTGATATTTTTTTTTTTGGGGGGGGGGGTCAGGGCAATGAGGGTTAAATGAGTTGCCCAGTGTCACACAGCTAGTAAGTGTCAAGTGTCTGAGACCGGATTTGAACTCAGGTCCTCCTGAATCCAGTTACTGCAGCACCACCTAGCTGCCTCCCTGATTTTTATAACTATTTTTCTTGGTTCTCCTCTTGGCTATCTGACAGCTCTTTTATTAGATCTTCAGCCATGGCAAATCTACTAATTGTATATGTCCCCTAAGGCTCAGTTCTAGCTTCTTTTTTTCTTTATAATCTCTTACTTGGGGACTTCAGTAGTTCCTATGGGTTCAATTAGCATATCTCTGCAGATCTATCTATCTATCTATCTATCTATCTATCTATCTATCTATCTATCTATCTATCTATCTATCTATCTATCTATCTATCTATCTATCTATCTCCTGCCCTAGCCTTTTCCTGAGCCCCAGTCTCCTATCACCAACTGCCTTTTGGACATTTCAAACTGAATGTCCCATAAAGATCTCAATCTCAATGCTACATCCAAACAGAATTCATTATCTTTCCCCTCTGCTAACCACTCCTCTCTTTCAAATCTCTCTTGTCTAGGGGACCACCATCCTTCCAGTCACCCAAGTTCACAAACTCAGTGTTAACCTTGATTGTACTTTCTTGTTCACCCTGTAAATCTAATCAGTGGCCAAATTTTGCCAGTTCTTTCTCTACAACATCTATAGCATGTTTTCCCTTCTCTCCACTCACACAGCTACCACTCCAGTTTAGGCCCTCATCTCTTCTCATGGGTACTACTCAAATAGCCTCCTAATTGGGCTCTGCCTCAAGTCTCTCCCAGTCCAGTCCAACATCTACTCAGATGCCGAAGTTTAGGTCTGAAAACTTTAAACAAGGATAGCTAGGTGGTGAAATGGATAGAGTGTCAAGACTGGAGTTGGAATGACTTATCTTTATGAGTTCAAATATGAGCTCAAATATTTACTAATTATGTGACCCTGGGCAAGTCACTTAACTTTGCCTCAGTTTCCTCATCTGTAAAATGAGCTAGAGTAGAAAATGGCAAATCACTCCAAAATCTTTGCCCAAAATCCCCAAATGGTGACACTATTGAAAAACAACCGAACAACAATAAAACCCCCAAAGGGGGAGTGTTTGAGCATTCTCATACCTCAAACAACTCTAGTGGCTCCCTATTACCCTCAGGATCAATCAGGAAGCCCTTTGTGTTGTATATAAAGTCCTTGGCAACCTTTTCCCTTCCTCCCTTTCTAATCTTATATTCTACTTCCCTTCAGGCTCTATTCTGATTCTTGTCTTCCTGACAGTCCTTCTACTCAGCATGAGCAGTATTCCATGACCAAATGACCCCTGAAATGTTGCTTCTTACTGCCTTTGGGTGACCCATGAAGCTGAGACTATGAATATTCTTATTCTTTTTCTTGAGGAAAAACAGGAAGTCATCTTTCCATTTATTTTCAGCTTGTCTTTTCATTTCATTTACAGTAAAAATGTCAATATTATTGGAGTTGAGTTCTCCAGTAGTGTACCAATTCATAGGTCATTGAGCAAAAAGCTCATCTTACCAGCAATTAAATTAATGTTCACAAATGGCTCCTGAACTGCGGGAATCTTAGCACTTTCTTCTTGCTTTTCTAACATCACTATCCCTGTGGAAGTTGTATTTTGGCTCTGTTTCACTGGTTGCCATGGCCAAAGAATGCATCATCCAAAAATGGTGATGAGCTTCTCTGTATTCCACCACATTGGTCCTAAAATGGTACGTACGGTCTATTGCTAGGACTCCCCTTGAAATTTCCACAGTTTAGTAGAACATGTCAGAGCTTGCTTTCCACTGATGACCTTCAAGAACCTCAGCATCTAGCTGGGTGTGGTGGGCCACAATTGTAATCTCTGCTACTAGAGAGACCAAGCTTAATTGATCCCTTGAGCATGGGCTGAGCTGCAGGCAGACTAAAGCTAATCTTGTGTCTGTACCAAGTCTAGTGCCAATATGGAGAGCTGCTGGGAGGAGAAGGCCACCATCTTGACTAAAGACGGGTAAATCATCCCAAGTCAATAAAGCGGAGCAAGTAAAAGCTTCTGAGTCCATCTGTACTGGGATGGAACCCCTGAAATAGCTGATTCACTTCTGGCCTGAGTGAGATAAGAAGACCCAGTCAGGATAACCACCACCCAGTCCTTCCCTCCATCCCATAAGGCCTTGGAGTATCTTTTTGTGTAGAAGAGTTTACTCTTTACATTTCATGAAATTGAAGCCACTGCAGCTTTCACCCTTTCTTCTATTCACTGAGGCTAAGCAGACTGAAGCAGCTAGGTGGTATATAGATCTCTAGGTATGGAGTCAGGAAGACCTGAGTTTAAATCCAACCTCAGACACTTCCTTTCTATGGTATTTTGAATAAATCATGTAACCTATTTCCCTCAGTTTCTTCATCTGTAAAATGGGAATAATAATAGCACCTACCTCCCAGAGTTGTTGTGAGGATGAAATAAGATGATATCCTTCTTGCATATCCCTCGTGCTCTTACTAGCCATGTGACTTTGGGCAAGTCATTTTGTTTTGTTTCCTGACCCATAAAATGGAGATACTAATAGCATCCATTTGCCAGGGTTGTTTGAAGATCAAATGAGGTACTATTTAAAAAGCATTTTTCTTAGCTCAGTACCTGGCACATAGGGGGTTCTATTTGAATGCTAACTATTAATATTATTGCTATAATAATAACAGAGTTCCTTTGAGAACTACAGTAGTTCAAAATGAATCATCCCGTGGCTAACATGATGATGAGATTCTCCAAACTTAGCTGGACTGGTCATTGGATACCAGATGTTCATTCCACTGCCAGGCCCATGGTTTCCAGTGTACTCTAAGGGAGGAAAAAAACCTAAGCATTTATTGAGTGCTTTCTGTGTGCTTTACAAATATGATCTCATTTGGTCTTTACAACAACTCTGGGAGGTAGCTGCTATTGTTATCCCCATTTACAGTTGGGGAAACTGAGGCAAGGTGACTTGCTATAACCTGCCAGAACCTTTGTCTCATGAGGTAGCCTTTGAGAGGCCCAGGCCAGATCCCTAACACACTGAAGCATCAGAGAAGGATTTTAGTCCTTCTTCAAATGCACAAACACACTCAAATACTGATGTGAAGGTCTCAGTTTACAAAATGACTGTGTTCTTGTAAAAAAGAAAAGAAATACTAAAATGACATTTGAATTAATTATCTTTATAAAACTGAATATATATTTTCATCATCATAATCATTGTCATCAGTCATCATCAGAAGAAGAAAGAAGAAATATAAGTAATATGTAGCCACTATAGCTTTTTTTTTTTTTTGCGGGGCAATGGGGGTTAAGTGACTTGCCCAGGGTCACACAGCTAGTAAGGGTCAAAGTGTCTGAGGCCGGATTTGAACTCAGGTACTCCTGAATCCAGGGCCGGTGCTTTATCCACTGCGCCACCTAGCTGCCCCTGCCACTATAGCTTTTAATGAATTTGTGACTGTTAAATAATAAACACAATAAACATGCAACAAAATAAGCCTTTTTTCAGATTTCAGTGCATCCATGATCTGTTAGCATTCTCCCTCCCTGCCAAAATTAAAAACTAAATAAGCAGAGCACATGTAAAATTTGTAATGTATCAGAATGATAATTTCATCCTTCAAAAAGTAGGAGAAGTAATTCAATTCAATTCATCAGGTTACTGATATAAAGCTGGAATGTAATTTAGAGGTCACGTCCAATCTATTCAACGTACAGACAAAGAATCTGAGGCAGACAGGGTGACATGGCTAATCCCTGGTCACACAACTGATAAATGTCTGAGGTAGGATTTGAACCTGCGTCTTCCTGATTGCCTATAACTAGATGGTACAGTGGATAGACTACTGGCCTTGAAGTTGGGAGGACCTGAGTTCAAATCTCATCTCAGACACTTACTATGTGACCCTGGGCAAGTCACCTAACCCTAATTGCCTTAAACAACCAGGGGCCATCTCCAGTTATCCTGATATATATCTTGCCACTAGACACAGATAGCTGTGGAAGAGAGAGTGAAGTCTTTGGATTTGCACAGCCATCCCTCACTTAAATACAATTTGCATGCAAGTCATGACATCATCCAGATGTCACGGTCCTCTTAGAGAATGAATGACAAACAACAACAACAATCTATCACTCCATTCACTACTCCATCCTGCCTCGATTTGCATTTATTCAACACCTATTCTGCAGCAGGTACTGGGGATACAAAAGCAAAAATGAAAATAAAAACTTCCTGCCCTCAGAGAGCTTCCAAGGGGAAACAGCACATGCACCAGTTAATTACAAGAGTATATACTGAGCAATTTGAAGAGGGAAGAGGCAAAGATGACTCCAAGCTTGTGAATCTGGGTTACTTAAGGAATGGCTGTGCTGGTTACAGAATATGAGAAGTTAGAGGAAGTGGATTTCATGGGAAAGAGAATGAATTCCATTTTGGACACATTGTATTTGAGATATTTATGCAACATCTAGATGGTGATTTTTATTGAGAAGTTGTTGACATGAAACTGGAGCTGAGTAGAGAAATAAGGCTAGATATGTATGTGTATATAAATACATATACATACACACATATAAAATGTATATATGAGTTGTCTGCACAGAGATAGTAATTGCAACAATGAGATCTAATGGCATCACCTAAAGAGGGGAGAAAAAGGGTCTATGACAGAACCCTGGGGTATACCCCAACCTAGGGAGTGTAACACATGGCTAAAAACCCAGCAAAGGACGCTGAGAAGGAGCAGTTAGGTATGAGGAGAACCAGGAGAAAATTGAGTTATGAAGATCTAGACAGGAATTAGTATCAAGAAGGAGAGATTTTTGGTAGTGTCTGATGCTATAGAAAAGTCAAAAGAGATGAAGCCTGAGGAAAAAAGGCCACTGGATTTAGCAAATAAGAAATTGTTGGTGACCTTAGAAAGAATTATTGCAGTTGAGTTTGAAACAAAAACGAATGATATATGAAGAACTGGAGGTCATGAGTGTAAATTGTCCTTTCTAGGAGTTTGGCTCTGAAATGGAGGAAAGAGAGAGGACACTGAGGGGACAAGCAGGGGAAAGCATACTTTTAAAAAAAGGATAACATTGATCTTGGTATGATTACAGACAGCAGGGAAGGAGTGAAAGAATAAAGAGAACTAAAAGAGACAGGATGGTATGGGATAAAAGGTATAACCATAGGATCTGGTATTGGCAAGGAGAAGGACCACCTCTCCCTCAGAGATTGGAGCAAAGGAGGAGAGAGTAGGGAATGAATTTGGGGAGCATTAGAGGTATAGAATTGATGAGAGATGGATGGATGGATGAATGAATGAATGAATGAATGAATGAATGAATGAATGAAGACACATTTGTGGGCAAAGTCCTGGGGGTACATATATAGCCCCTGCTCTCAAAGAGCTCACAGTCTAATGGAAAGACAACATATAGAGAAAGTTTCATCTGTAAATCAGATTGAAAGGTCCTATGGTCCTTAGAGTACAGGAGTAAAGTAGATGGTAATATCTTTTCTTTAATATCACTTCAATTGATAAAAACCATAACCATTTCTAATGTTGAATCATTTTCAGTGCCAAGGAATTTAGTGTTCAGAACTTTCTTTTCTGGGTCTTCAGTAGCTCTGGTTATAGCTCCTAGAAAAGCAATTGCCAAGCCGAATATCAATGGGAGTTACTTTCCAGGGTAATGGCTATGAGAACTGGGCTGGAAGCAGGATCAGGGGTCTGGGGAGTGCTCCCAAAGTTCATGGGCTTAACCTACCTGTCCATTGTAGTTGGTCTGCCGTTGATGTTGGTGGTAGTGAGGAAAGGGAGCCCCTTCTCCACAGCGATTTTCTCCCCTCATTGATGGCTGTGGGGCTTGGACTGCATGTACACTTGATGGATATATCAGGTTGATACCTTAGGTGTTACAATAGCTGCTCCAGTCCATACCAACTTGTATCTTGCATTCACCAGCCTGCAGAAATACAGGAGGGTATCACTTTACCATTAATTAGCAATGGTTTGTAGTTTATAACATTCCCCACCAGATGGCAGACTACTGTAGCCACCACCCCAGGGGTCCCCTCAAGATCTCTTTGACACATGTGCAATAGATTCTCTTTATGTGCAGAGACTGGATGACCCCACTAAGTAGCTCTCCTCAATGAAATTGGTCCAGAGAAGAGTCCTAGCTGACTGAGTTCATAATGAATCTAGGGTATGATATAAAATAAGATAGGATTATTAAAATATCGAAATTGCAATGGCTCACCCCACTTATACGGGAAGTTTCCTAACTCAATTTCAACACTCTAAATTGATATTACACAGGCAATCAACTTTTCAGTTGCAACATGGTTTATTAGACCAAAAAAATGCACTAAAAATGCAAAGAGCTACTTTCAAGGAACGTTTCACACAAATGTATCCCCAGAAGTCATCCTTCAGTCTCCCAAGCTTCCCAATGCTAGGGGAAAAGAGTATATCTTTCACTCCACGTGGAGAGTCAGGGAATTTGCCAAATAGGAAACCTTGGAAACATTTCTTCATCTCACCATCCAATGAGGTTTTCAAAACCATCTAGTTCCTGACGGTTCAGGCCATGGATCCACGACACACTGATCCTCGTCTCTCTCTCCCTGTCCCAAGCTTGGATCTCCAAACCCTGTGAATCTGAGTAGCCTTGATCATGCTTGCTTCATTTACCAGCAGACTTAGGCTTGGGCTGCCATAGCTTCTAAGATTCCCAAGGGCTTGGTTCTTTGGAAGCTACTGTTGGCTCCCTAGGGCCTTCTCTTGAAGGTATAACCCAAATTTCAAACAGGAATCATACAAGCTTATAGTATCCTAGATCTATATCTGAAAGGGACCTCAAAGGTCATCTAGTCTACTCTCCTCATTTGAAAGAAGAGGAAACTGAGACCTAGAGTGGTGAAATTTTCCCAAGGTCACACAGGCAGCAAACCTAGAGCTACGAATTTTGCTTCATCCCCATCCTCTCATGAAGCTTCCTGTCCTAATTTGCACATCTACTACTTGTGATTATCAGAAATCAGACTCCCCAGGAGAGGGGGGGAGCGCCAATCCTCTCTCTGCTCCCTAAAATTCTCATTAACTAGGGTCTCAGAGATATAAAAGGACATGCCATAAGGGTATGTAAAAGTCTTCTGATGAGAGGGAGAGGGAGGGCTAGCGGGGGCAGCTTGAAGAAAGAAGAGAAGGGTTGCTACTGCTAGCACTCAGAGAACAGAGAGTGGCCTTGGGTCCCTGGGGGAATAGAAGTCTGGAATAGCCTCCTGAAGGAAAGGGTCCTTGAGATGAGAAGTAGCTATGGGGCAGCAAGGAGTTCCTGGAGAGAGAAGACATTCCTCCCAAACTCTGAGACCAACCAGATGGCCCTAGTCTGAAAGAGCAGCAAAGGAAGGAGCCATATTGTGAAAGAGGGAATTCTGTTCTGTTCTGTCCTGTTCCCTGAGCTTTTAGTAAGCAATAAGCAAGCATGAGACACTGTTCTAAGCACTAGAGATAAAAAGACAAAAATAAAACAGTCCATGCTGTCAAAGAGGATATGTTTTACTGTTGGGTTGATGGGATAAACATGTACACAAATAAGGAAATACAAAGTTTTTACAAAGAAGTACAAATTTGGGTGGGGGGAGAGTAGCACCTGGAATCATCCTATACCCCACCTGAACCTTTTTGACCACATAGTGTGTGGAGGCCCCATGGGAAGAAGAGGGTTGTAGTATTGACTCTCCAACAATGAAAACTGCACAATCCCATTTTAAAAGGAGCCCCACACCAAGGTAGCACAGTATGAGTCATCCAGTAACATAAAGTAAGATGGGACTAATTGGAGAGGGAAGGGGAATGGTCTTAACCAATTATGAACTCTTGTGAATCCTTTGCTTTTTGCCCCTTTTGTGGAATGACATAAAGACTGCTCTGTGTCCAATATATATCGTTGGCTTGGGTGTTAGCATAAGAGATGAGGACCCTTTTCGCCCACCTCTGTAGAATCCCAGACATAAGCTCTTTCCTGATATTCTTTGGGGCTATCTTGGACAAGGGCAAAAAGAGCCAGATTCTGAGGATTCCAGAAGACTTGCTGAGTGGGGGCATGAGACAAAGAGTACCTTCAGAGAAGGCTCAGGATTGAAGGCAGGCTATGGAAATGAGAGCTCATGGAGGAATACATTTCAATAGGCTTCTTGGACCTTTAAATTCTACCCAGGGCTTTAGCTTTCTAAGTGCTCCATTTTGAATTCAAATCTTCTAAAAGGTTTTATCTTGAAGAAATAGCATTCCTTTAATTGTCCATTTGTTCAACAGCTCAGGTTAGAACAGTTAAAAACTACTAATGTGCTTATCCAGTGCCCTTTGTAAGCTCATTATGTTTAAGGATCATAATAGCACTGCAGGTACTGTTCCATAGAGCCTTCTCATATATGATGTTCTTTAGCCGAGATTATCATTTAAAGGGCAGAGTGAAGAAAGTTTCTGATTCAAATGCATTTTCTTGTTATCCTCTGCTTGTTTGGAGGGTTGTATCTATATTTGCATAACACTTTGCCTGTGCGTTAAGTGTAGAGTGGCAGAAGGGGCAAGGAATTCACTCAGTCTAGAGTCAGTGGGGATCTCAGTTTGAATCCAGCCTTGGCTATTTACTATGGGTAATAGTAAATACTATATATTTATTATTACTCTCTGTAATAGTAAATATTTTAATTTTTATTTAGAATTTTCCCCAAGCTACATGGAAAAAAAGAAAAAAACACGTTTTTTTTTTTAATTTTTAATTTTTTTTGGTGGGGCAATGGGGGTTAAGTGACTTGCCCAAGGTCACACAGCTAGTAAGTGTCAAGTGTATGAGGCCAGATTTGAACTCAGGTACTCCTGAATCCAGGGCCAGTGCTTTATCCACTGCTCCACCTAGCTACCCCCACAAATTTTTTTCACATTGATTTTTTAAAACTTTGTGTTCTAAATTTTCTTCCTCTCTCCCTCCTCAACCCTCCCTATATAGTCAAGCAATTCGATATAAGTCATACAAGTGCAATTATGCAAAACATCTTCACATTAGTCAAGTTGTAAAAGAAAATAGACAAAATAACAGAGAAAATAGACAAAATAACTCTCTAATAGGAAATAAATAGCACTGGCTGGCTTGAGTAAGTCATTTCATCTCTCTAAGCCTTAATTTCCTCATCTATAAAATGGGCACAAAAGACATTTGCAGTAACTATCTCACAAGGTGGTTGTGAGAATAGGCTGTATAAGTGTGGTAAGTGCCTGTATTTTTCCATCTCTGCTTTGCCTCTGGCTCTAGGATGGTTAAAAAGTGGGCAAGGATGCCCTTTATTCCCCACTGCCTGACATCTCCACAAGAGTACTTAGGTTAGCCTCCATGTTCCCACTCTCACAAGTTAAACTACTCCATTCTCTTGAAATGATTTCTTTTGAAAAAAATTTCAATTTTTTCATTCAGCAAAAATCTGCCTTTTCTCCTTCCCACTCAATCTTTGCCACCCACCACATTGAGAACTAAAGAAAAATAAAACCACTATTAAAAAACATATATAGTAGGGCAGCTAGGTGGCGCAGTGGATAAAGCACCAGCCCTGGATTCAGGAGTACCTGAGTTCAGGTCCGGCCTCAGACACTTAACACTTACTAGCTGTGTGACCCTGGGCAAGTCACTTAACCCCCATTGCTCCGCAAAAAACAAACAAACAAAAAAACACATATATAGTCAATCAATACCATTCATTAGCCATGTCCAAAAGACAAGAAAAATAGAGTCAATCCTCAGTCCTCCCATTTAACTTTCTCAACTTCAAGCATTCGAGTGAATTTATTAGTAACTGCACTTTCACTTTCACATTGACAATGATACACAATCGCAGCTATATGCCATACCAGAAGTATGAAAAAGCTCTCAAGATTGTGCCACTCAATTTTTGGCCCTTTCAGCATCAGAATGAAGACTGTTCTAAGCATCCAGACTGTCAGCATCCCAGAAAATCTTAACATCTCTCTTAAGGGTCGGACAGTTATTGTGAAGGGGCCCAGAGGAATACTCGATAGGGATTTCAACCATATCAATGTTGAGCTTAGTCTCCTAGGAAAGAAGAAAAAAGGCTCCAGGTGGACAAATGGTAGGGAAATAAAAAAGAATTCGCAACTATTTGCACAATCCATAGTCATGTGCAAATCATGATCATGTACAAATCATTACAAGATGAGGTCTATGTATGCTCACTTCCTCATCAATGTCATTATTCAAGAGAATGGCTCACTTGTCGAAATCCGAAATTTTCTGGGTGAAAAATAAATCCAAAGAGTGCACATGACACCAGGTGTAGCTTGTGCTGTTTCTCAAGCCCAAAATGATGAGTTAATTCTTGAAGGAAATGATGTTGAACTTGTATCAAACTCAGATGTCCTCATCCAACTGGACCACATTAAACAAACAAACAAACAAACAAAACAAGGATATCAAGAAATTTGGGGATGGCATCTATGTTTCTGAGAAAGGCATAGTGCAACAAGCTAATGAATAAGTTGGAAAAGATGCCAAAGGCAGTGTCCTGAGAAGTCAACACATATTCAGATGTCAAATAAAAATACTTTTAGTCAAAAAAAAGATTGTGCCATTCACAAGTTTCCAAGTTTGAAGTGTGATTTGGCATCATCAAACAGCTGGCTAGAGATAGCCTTGATGTCCATTGCAGCCTCAAGGTTAACCATAAACTCAACTATGCTATGTTCCCCTACTCTGAGACCCGTAAGTATCTTGAACAGTGCAGGCAGACACTGCTGATGGATTGTTTCAATCTCGTGTGTCCTTCATGATCTCCAATGCCATCCACCAGCCATGAAGGATGCTGTAGGAGGTGATGCCATGACCTCACCAGTCTTGGCATTTTCTGAACAGAAACTACTAAAGTCCCAGCAACCTCTGCCTTGGTTTTTAGAGGGTGGCCAAGGTAGAGAGATTTACAGCAGTCTAATATATAATACAACACCCTCACATCATCATCTGACACTTGTAAAAGGTAAGATTCAGGTTAAAAAATGTTTTAGTTTTAAGAATTTTATTTGCCATACAGTATGTATGGTACTGTAGATTTTATGTGCTATGAAAAATGAATATTGTCTGAAATCAGTGGGGTTTTTATTGAGATATTAGCAGAAAAGGTCACAGAATTCTAGGTAATTACTATCAAGAAAAATGTTTTGCATGTTACCAATTTTATTTTGTGTACTGCATTTTATGGGTATTTCATGGTTAATATGTTAGGGAAAAGCCCGGTATCAGAATTTATGTTTTGTTATAAAGAATTATATGCAGAAAAGTGTGTTTTCAGCAATATCTAATGAAAGATTACAGTTTTTGGTGGTTATGAGAAACAAACCTCCTATTTCTTATAGATTCAATGTATCAGCATTTAATTTTGTTGTACTTTTACACCATTTTTTGAAACAGGGCACTACTGCTTTCATTTCCTTCTCCTTGGTTTTTCTCAGATCAGGAGCCTGACTGCTTTCTGTACTCCTTTGGGCTTCTTCAGTTAGGACACAACCTTGGGCTTAGAGTTTGCTTACCTTTGCTCATACTGTCTTCACTGACAGGATTCTTCTTTTAGTGTTTACATCTTTTGGGTGTGTGTTTTTATATGTTCTTGAAGTGACTTACTGAAGTTTCTCTCTGGATTGTTTGGTTATCATTCCATGCAGGACATTTTTGAGATCACTGCTAGAGTAAAAGTGGGAGACCTGTACTCACCTGTGACTAACATGCCACCATATTAGCCATTAGTCCATGTTTTAAACAAACAAGTAAATATTCGTTCTATTTTAAAATCCTTCTTTCTCATTACATGATTAAATTTCCTCCTTTGCCAGTCATACTTTTAGACAATTTTCTAGGAAAGGTACCCCCAGGAAAGTTGAGGATTAACTGAATGTACAAACTAATGAATGAATGAATTAAATTAAAAATAAATAGACAACAATAGACAGCCAAAAATAAATAAATAAGTGGACAGATAGGTAAATAGGTGTGTATGCATGCATACATATACATATGCCTCAGTTTGCACTCTGAGTCCATCATGAGTTGAATAATACGTTTTATCTTAAATTCTCTAGGATTATTGTTGGTCCCATCGTAGGTAGCTTGGCGGTTCAGTGGATAGAGCACTGTCCCTGAGGACCTGAGTTCAAGTCTCACCTCAGACACTTACTAATTGCATGACCCTGGGCAAGTCACTTAACCTTCATTGCCCCACCAAAAAAAACCCCACACCTGGTTCCATTGTGTTGATCAGACTTCCCGAGTTGTTCAAAGCTGTGTGTCTTTACAATATTGTTGTCATTATATAAATTGTTTTCTGGGTTCTACTCACTTCCCTCTGCATTAGTTCATAAAAGTCTTCCCAGGTTTCTCTGAAACCATTCTTTGTAGGAGTTTGTTTGTTTTTTTTAGTGAGGCAATTGGGGTTAAGTGACTTGCCCAGGGTCACACAGCTAGTAAGTGTTAAGTGTCTGAGGCCGGATTTGAACTCAGGTCCTCCTGACTCCAGGGCCGGTGCTCTATCCACTGCGCCACCTAGCTGCCCCTGTATGAGTTTTTAACAAAGGAGTGAATCACTCCTTTGAAATAAAACCACTTAGAATTAATCAGTCAGCAAACATTTATTAAGCACTCCCTCTGTACAGAACCCTGGGCTAAGCCCTTGGGGAGATATAGAATGACAGCTTGGTTTTGTACAAAAGCCAGGGAATTTTGTGATTGGCAGATATACCTAAGAAAGAAGGGAACTGGGGCCAGGAGGCTGGAGGGGAGTCATCTTGCCATCTCCATTTAGAAGAGCTTACATAATCATTGGATAAATTGTTCTCCTTCTACCCACTTCAATCTACATCAGCCCCTCCGAAAATTGCCATTTCCCTTTCAATAATTAAAAAAATAAGGGAAGGAAAGCACACTCAACTTAGAGTCAGGATATCTGGTTGTACCAACACAATATTTCTTGCATCCTTTGCTTTTCTCTATTCACAAAGACTAACACTCTAATTTAGGCACTCAGCATCTCTCACCTAGACTATTAAATAGCCTTCTACAGTAATTGGTCTCCTTTTCTCCCATCTCTCCCAACTCCAATTTGTCCTCCACATAGCTGCTAAATTGACATTCCCAAAGTAGAGATCTGCCCATATCATTCCCCTGTACAAGAAACTTCCACAGATCCCTCTTGCCTCCAGAATAAAATACAGAATCCACTATTTGCTATTTAAAATCTTTTACAATTTGGATCTAGACTCCCCTTCTATGTTCCTTGAATATTCCTTCCTTTCATACACTCTGAGTCTATCCAACCAGGTTTACTTATTGTTCATCACACACAATGTTCCATTTCCCATATCTATACCTTTGCATTGGCGTTGTCCGATGCCTGGAATGCCCTCCCTTTTGTTGCCTCTGTGTCTCAGAATCTCTAGCTTCCTTCCTTCAAGGCTCAGATCAAGGATTGCTTCCTACATGAGTCCTTTCCTTGTGTACCTAGTTAATAGGGCCTCTCCCCACTATTTCTTTGTGTTTACTTTCTACATATTTTCTATCTACTTACATATGTATAGGATGATTTCCTTGGTATAATATAAGCTCCTTGAAGGCAATAACTCTTTAGCTTTTGTCTATGGCTCCCCAAACAAACTGCCCTGCCAACTACTTCTTATTTCTGAAATATAATATTCTATCACTCTCTTCTATGCCTTGCACAGGCTGTCCCTCCAAGCCTGGGAATGTCCTCCTTCCTCACTAGGGACCCCAGAAATCCTTAGCTTTCTTCAAGGCTCATGTTCTAGCTGTTAATGCCCCTTTCCTTTTGACCCCTCAGAAATTATTTTATATTTACTTGTCCAGATTTGTGGCTTTTTTCTCCCATGAGTATATATTCCTTAGGGCAGGGAGTCTTTTGTTTTTGTCTCTGTATCACCAGCACATAGTAGAACTTAATTAATACTCATTGAATTAATGAATGAGTTAATGAATGAACGAATGAATGAGTACTTATTCCATGGTGTTGTCACAATTTTGTGCTACAAATATAATCCTTAGAAGTGCTGGTTTAGTTTACTGATTGAAGAAAACTTTGGGATTAAGGATAACCTCAGCACCTCAATCTCTCCACAATTCTGTAAAAAATTTTCAATTGTTTGTTTGTTGTTGTTGTTGTTGTTATTGCTATTGTTGTTTTTATTTTTTTGCCCAAGGCCCTAAAAGGGGTTTGGAGAATTCGATAAAATTCAACAAGGAAAACATATGTTATAGGAGTTACAATGAATTTCTTAACCCTAAATCATAGTTGTCTGGGACAGTGAATTTTAAATTAGTGCCAGACACATGCACTTTAAAGAATAGATATTTTCAGCCCCATTCTTCTAACTTCCACAGGCTGCAGACCTCGGCTATGCAACAAGAGAACTCCAGCTCTCCCTATCAAGGAGAGGCTTTTCAGCCACCACACTTAACTAGAGAGAGAAGAAATAACTGCTCCCAAAAAGATTGGTAGCTGAAATTCACTAGATGGTAAGAGAGAGCAGCTTGATGACCATAAGAATGACACACCAAGTGGAATGTGAAGACACAAATCCCAGCAGAGGGCAGCATGATAATGTGAACAGCTCTGTAGCATTAGGCATGTGAGTTGTTCTGTAAAGGTGTATGTGTTCCCTCTACATGTGGCCACATTGGTCCTTGGAATGTTTCCCTTCATTTATGTTTTCTAGCCACATGTTTTCCCTACATATGTATCTTTCCCTACTGCTGGTACATTAAGCTGTGGGGGACTGTACCCCATGTATCCATAAGGTATAGGAGGAATTTTTTCTTATTATTTTATCTGTTATGTTGTTTGATTAAATGTATTTTCCTTTTAACTAATTTTATCTTTGGCTGTCTGATAAAAATAAACACATTGATCAGGTCATTAGCTGACCCACTGAGTGCTTAAGCATGGAGTCACTAGCCCTGGCTTTAACTCTAACTACCTGGGCCTTGGGTTCCTTCATGTGTACTATGAGGGTGTGGGTGACACAAAAATGCTCCCTATGGTTTCTTCTAATTTTGATATTCTGGTTGATGTTCTATAATTCCTCCCATTCTGGGTTCTAAGACCCTTCCAGCTCTGACATTCCTTGTTCTAAGGCCCCTCCTAATTCTGATATTCTATGTTCTAAGACCCCTTCCAGCTCTCACTTTCATGTTCTAAGGCTACTAGGTGGGATATATCCTAGTACACAGAGTGCTGGGCCTGGAGTCAAAATAACTTGAGTCCAAATTTGGCTTTAGACACTAGCTGTTTTACGTTCAGCAAGTCATTTAAGCTCTCTCAGCCTTATTTCCCCAATCTATAAAATGGGGACAATGAGGATCTGGAAAGCACTTAAATTGTAGCTGGCACATGGTAAGTATTTAATAAATGCTTGTTTCCTTCTTCCTTTCCTAGCGTCCCTCCCAGCTCTGACATTCTGGGTTCTAAGGGCCCTCCCAGTCCTGTCATTCTAGGTTCTAACATTCAGCCCAGTGCTGACATGGTCTC
This sequence comes from Dromiciops gliroides, assembly GCF_019393635.1. Classification (NCBI taxonomy): domain Eukaryota; kingdom Metazoa; phylum Chordata; class Mammalia; order Microbiotheria; family Microbiotheriidae; genus Dromiciops; species Dromiciops gliroides. Next base: position 26,673,791 of record NC_057867.1, on the reverse strand, counting down.
TTCTAAAGTTCCTCCCAGCTCTGACATTCTCTCTGCTAGTATTTCTCCCTTTTCTGAAAGTTGATTCAGTCTTTATGCCCATTTTCAGAGCCTGAAACAAAAGCCAGGCAAGCTTCTCCCTGCCTTTTGTCCTTAGCCTTTAGCCATCTCCAATGACCATGCTGGTAGCCAGATGAAGCAGTTGAATTTTACTTCCCATTTCTCTTTGGAAGCCTCATTGCTCTGGACTCCAGCCCGAGTGTTGTTGTTGGGAGGGATGGGGAAAGAATGGTTACTTGGGGTGATGTTTTTGGAAGCACTGCCACTTTGCTGTATCCATGGCAACAAAGGAAAAGGGGTACTACTTAAGTAAGATGGGCAAAGTTTCAAAATCTGAAAGCAAACAAACCAGAAATATTCTTTGTACCAAATTGTGAGCTCTAATCTCTTCTCTTCCATCTTTATTTATTCTTCTATTAATTTTGTGGTTAGAACAATTCTAAATATAAATGAAATCTCTCCCACACGGCCACCCAAACTATCATGACCTGTACTGCTTTTCCATCTGGGCTCTCGATGGTGAACTGGGGAGACTTTACCTTCTGACTCCTTGGCAGGGGGTGCTGAAGGACAGGAAGGGAGATAGATGCTGAACCAGATGGAGGCAGGAGTAGATAGAGGATATGGTCAAAGAATCCCTGGCCTCCTCCCTTTACAAGGCAAAGGAAAATCTGGGCAGAGATGAGAGGAGCCCAAAGTTGAACAGTCGTTTGCTTGGATTTAAGTCCAAGCTCTGTCACTTACTGGACATATGACCTTGAACAAGTCCATTTTTCTTGATGGTCTTTAGTTTTCTGATCTATAAAATGAGGGAAGTTGGAGGAATTGTTTGTACGTTATGTAAAACCTCATAAAAACAGTGGCTGTCCCTAAGTATCTCCACTCCATCCTTTGTCCAGTATAATAGATATGAAGTTTGCCTTTTAAGTTTGGTCTATTTTGGCTTCTATCCCACCCCTTCTCAACTGTGATCCAATCCAACCCCACTTACATCCCTTAACAGAGGGAAAGCATTACACACACACACGCTCTCTCTCTCTCTCTCTCTCTCTCTCTCTCTCTCTCTCCCCCCCCCCCCAATGGAAAAAGTGAGAAATCTGAACAGGTGGAGAGACTAAGCAGTACAAATCAGCCCAAAGAAGAAAAGGCTTCCCTGTGGAAAGTGAGGTTATAAACCCAGTTACATTCATCCTATCATGGAGTTTCCACATAGCAGGGACCAAACCAGACTACAGTTCTTTTCCTTCAACCCAATAATGTCATGGAAAAGACCCAGTCTAGAGACCTATATGCTCTGAACAGCAGAAAATGGATGATAGAAGATGGTAGAAGTGGTAAGAGAGAAAGAGGGGGGGGGTAATATAGTATTACCTATAACAGAAGAAAAAAGTGCATAATGCAAGAAGACTGAGAGAGAAATGTGGAGTATAAACCTAACTTTTTATAAGTAGATAAACCAATAGTGAGACTTTAAAAGTGAGAGAGAGAAGAGGAAAACAATTTTGAAGTGGATATAATTCAGTGAATACATAGTATACAGTGAAGAATGGGAAGTATACAGTGAAATCTCACATTGAAAAAGAGATGAATGAAGAGTTTTAACAGAACTCAATGTCCATTTGTATGGAAATCATCAAGACCCTAGTAATAAATGGACCTTTTCTTAACATGGGAACTGTTCTGGGAACTGTTCAGTTTATTAGTCATGTCCAACTCTTCATGACCCCATCTAAAATTTTCTTGACAGAGATACAAGAGAGGTTTGACATTTCCTTCTCCACCTCATTTTACTGATGACGAAACAGAGGCAAACAGGGTTAAGTGAGCTTCTCAGGATGTAGTAAGTATCTGAGGCCAGTTCTGGACTCAGGCCTTCCTGACTCCAGGCCTGGTGCTTTATCCACTGCAGCGCCACCTAGTTGTTGCTACATGAAAAATAGAATCAATTTTAAATGAACAGCCAATATAATATGTAATTAAGAAATACAAGAAGGTAAGGCAAAGATTTCAAATTGTCAATGCTTTTGTCCTAGAAATGCTGGCTATTGCAATGAGATGAGAAAAAAAGAGTTTCAGGAATGAGCACAGACAAGGAAAACAAAAGCATTACTTTTGCAGCTGTTCCTCATAGGGAGTCTTAGATATTAACTAAAACTGACACAATAATTGCAACAAAATAATGGAATAGAAAATGAATCCACATGAAGCATCAGTCTTCACATATTTTGTCAACAAAGCTCAGCAGGAAGAGAAAGAAAGAGAAATTTCATTCAAAAAAAAAGTATAGAATGTGTAAAATAGCTAAGTGTCTATCTAGAAAGACATACACAGGAATATTCTGAGTACACCTGTCACACTCTTTACACAAATAAAGATATGCCTTAATTGGACAGATTGATTTCTCCTTTTTTGTGCCAAGTCAACAGAATAAAATCTCAATACTATTTAAATTGAGGAGGGAGAGATTGGAAGCAGACATTCCCTCCCCGCTAGTATATACTGCAATAGTCCAGGTGATGAAGGCCTGCACCAGGGTAGGGACAGTGTTAAAGAGGAGAAGCGGGCATATTCAGGAAATGTTACAAAGGTGAAACGCCTGGACTTTTGCAATAGCTTGGATATGAGGGGTGTGGAGTGTGGTGAGAGACAGGATTCTATGATGGAAGGATGGTGTCTTCCATAGTAATAGGGAATAGGGGGGCAGAGATTAGGGGGAAAGATAAAGAGTTAGATATGTTGAGTTTAAGATATTAAGCTGGGGGTGCAGCTAGGTGGCACAGTGGATAAAGTATCGGCCCTGGATTCAGGAGAACCTGAGTTCAAATTCAGCCTCAGACACTTAACACTTACTAGCTGTGTGACCCTGGGCAAGTCACTTAACCCCCAGTGCCCCACCAAAAAAAAAAACAAAACAAAAAAAAAACAAGATATTAAGCTGGACATCCTATTCAAGATGCCTGAAAGGCAGTTGGAGATGGGAAACTGGAGGTCAGCAGAGGAGTTTGAGCAAGATACATAGATATGAGAATTGTTAGCAAAGAGATGTCTATTAAATCCATGGGAGCTGACGAAATCATCAAATAAAGGAGTATAGTATATTAGGCATTTGGATGGTACAGTGGATAGAGCTCTAGTGTCAGGAAAATTGAGTTTGAATACAGCTTCATACATTTCCAAGCTGTGTGACCCTGGGCAAGTCACTTAACTTCTGTTTGCATCACATCCCTCATCTGTAATATTGGGATAATAATAGCCCATACTTACTAGGGTTGTCATGAGAATCAAATGAGATAGTAATTGTAAAACTATTATAAATGCTATATAATAAGTACATAATAAGTATTTTATAAATGTTAGCAGCGGCAGCAGCATAGAGGGAAAAGAGAAGAGGGGCACCTAGGGTTTATCTATCTATCTATCCGTCCATCTATTCATTCATTCATTTATTTTTGGCTCGGCAATGAGGGCTAAGTGACTTGCCCAGGGTCATACAGCTAGTAAGTGTCAAGTGTCTGAGGCCAGATTTGAACTCAGATCCTCCTGAATCCAGGGCCGGTGCTTTATCCATTGCGCCACCTAGCTGCCCCACACTTAGGGTTTAGATAGCATGATCTAGATGAGAATGCAGCAAAGGAGATAGAAACAAGAGAAAGGAGTATCCTGAAAACCTAGAGAGAAGAAAGTATCAAAGAGGAGAGAGTAATCCACAGCCTCAGAGGCTACAGAGAGGTCAAGGAGAATGAGGATTGAGAAAAGGCCTTGGGACTTAAACTAAGAGGTTGTTGGTCACTTTGGAGAGAGAACTTTCAGTGGAATGATAAAGTTGGATTATAAGGGGTTAAGAAGGGAGAGGAGGGGCAGCTAGGTGGCACAGTGGATAGAGCACCGGCCCTGGAGTCAGGAGGACCTGAGTTCAAATCCAGCCTCAGACACTTAACACCTACTAACTGTGTGACCCTGGGCAAGTCACTTAACCCTAATTGCCTCACTAAAAAAAAAAAAAGAAAAGAAAAAAAGAGAGAGGAGAGAAAATGGAGGCACCTATTGTCAATAACCATTTAACCTTTTCAAGGAGTTTAGTGGCAAAGGGCAGAAGAGACATAGGGCAATAGTTATGTTTTTGAGGATGGGGTGATAGGGTTGCATTCGTAGGCACTGGAGAAAGAGCTAGTAGACAAGGAGAGAATGAAAATAAGTAAAAGAGTAGAAAAGAGAGAGGGGGCAATCTGTTGAAGGAGAAGTGTTGGAATGGGATTGCTCGGGCAGGTAGGGGTGTAGGGTCCCCTCATCATGCGAGACAGTGGTAAAGGAGATGAAAATAGCAAAAGAATGAGAAATGAAGAAAGGGGAAGAATGGGGAGCTCAAGGCAAATGGTCTTAATTATTTTCTGTAAAAAAGAGCAAGGTTCTTAGTTGAGAGAGTAGAATAGTGATTTTATAAGGGATGTATTAGAGGATTGCCCAGCAAGAAAGAGGAGGAAGAAGAGGTTTTGTAACAAATCTGTAGTGGATCCAGTCAAAATCGTTGCAGCATTTTCTCCACCTTCTTTCAGAAGCACATGTGTGGGGGCGGCTAGGTGGCACAGTGGATAGAGCACCGGCCCTGGATTCAGGAGTACCTGAGTTCAAATCCGGCCTCAGACACTTGACACTTACTAGCTGTGTGACCCTGGGCAAGTCACTTAACCCCCATTGCCCCACAAAAACAAACAAACAAAAAAAAACAAACCAGAAGCACATGTGTAAGAGGGAAAGTGGTGGATGACAAGAACGATTCAATGCCAAGGCTTGGTAGGGTACCATTAGGGAAATGATAAGGGGCTAGGAACTAGAGAAAAAGACAGTGCAGAGTTGAATTGGTTCACCAGGGGGTCAAGATGAGGAAAAGAAGAGAATGTCTAGTACAGAGTAGATGGCCTGGGGGAGAATTGAGGGGTCAAGAGCTTGAAAGGCATGGAGTGGACAAAGAGAAGGATTCGTAAGGGAAGGCAGAAGGAGAAAGGAAAACCAATAGATCACAATCAGATAAAGGAATATAGGAATTCTTTTTTTTTTTTTAACGGGGCAATGGGGTTAAGTGACTTGCCCAGGGTCACACAGCTAGTAAGTGTCAAGTGTCTGAGGCCGGATTTGAACTCAGGAACTCCTGAATCCAGGGCTGGTGCTTTATCCACTGAGCCACCTAGCTGCCCCCCTAGGAATTCTTAAACATGGAAGTGGTAGCCATATGTGTGGCTGGTATGGTAGAGGAGTGGTAGGTCACAGGAAGTGAGTAGGTTGAGGAACTGAGTGTTAGAAGGAGAGTCAATATGTCCTATATGTACCAAAATATTCATGGCGACATTGGGAAATAATTGAACAAATTGTGGTATAGAAATATAATTGGATGTTATTGTGCCATACGAAATGACGAATGCAATAGATTCAGAAAAACCAGAGAGCACTTGAATGAATCTATGCAGACTGTAGTGAACAGAGCCAAGAGAACAATTTATAAAGTGGATAAAATAATGTAAAGCAAAACAACTCTGAATGACTTTAAGATCTCTGCTCAATACAATGACCCATCACAACTCTACAGGACTAAAAATGAAGCATTTTTCCAACATCCTGAGGGAAAGGTGGAGTGAGACCTTCCTCTCACTATTGATTTTCTATCTCCTGCTGGTCTGTCCTCTGATGGAAGCCAGCACAGGGTCAGTTGGTGCCTTCCATCTGAGCCCTAAAACTATAACAAAGTCCCCTGTTCTCATGCTACTACAAGCAATAGCAATACCATTGGCTCTTGAACTTTGAGCGGGGCTCCTGGTCCCTTGTGGAATGACCACCAGCACTCTTCTCTACCCTAGAATTGTGACACAGAGCTAGGTGTGGGCAATATAGTTGCCAATCAACACCAGCTATACCTAATGACAGCAAAGGGTCCCCTATAATTTCTGACTAGTTGTCAGATCCCCTTACTCTTTATGGGCTGAGAGATCTCTAAGCTTCTACTGCGGTAGCTGCTGCTGCTGCTATTACTACTGCACCAAACAGGGGATAGAGGCAATTACAAAAGATAAAATACGTACATTTGATTACATGAAAATCTTCTGTACAAACAAAATTAATGCACCTAGGATAATAAGGGATGTGGTCAAATGGGAAAAAGTCCATCAAATATCTCTGATAAGGCTTTGGTATCCAAGATACGCAAGCATATATTCATACCACCACCCCACTTCGTGTGTGTACACAAACACACACACACACTCACACACATTTCTGGGTCCTATGATACATAATACAATTTCTCTAATGTCCATTAACACCCCTCCCACAAAAAAAAGAAATTGTGAGCCAGAGGTAGAAAAATTTCAATTGTCTCTACAGGGAACATAAAAAAGTAATAACCTAATGAATTAACAGTAGAGAAAACTAATCCCTATTGTGCTCATTCAGCACTCCTCCCCTACCAGCTTCCATTCTCTGGCATGGCCCACAAATTTATTCATAATCCTGTATTCTGTGACTCACTCAGGAATTTTTTTGCCTCTGTAGTTTCGTCTGTCACAAGCTGTCCCTGCCCTTACCCCAGCATTCTGTTGGAACAAGTTGCATATCTCAACTTTGGCCAGCCACATTCAAAATAGGGGGAGGCATAAGAGGGCAGGACATATACTTTTTTGGGTGACCCCTAGTTAAGGGAACCATGAGGCAGCAAAAAATCTGTCCATATCATCCACTCCACCCTCACTCAAGCCTGCAAAAATCAGTAGACATTGGGGTCAGCTAGGTGGCACAGTGGATAGAGCCCCGGCCCTGGATTTAGGGAGATCTGAGTTCAAATCCGGCCTCAGACACTTGGCACTTACTAGCTGTGTGAACCTTGGGCAAGTCACTTAACCCTCATTGCCCCACCAAAACCAAAATAAGTAGACATTGACTCAACTCAGAGAATCAAAGAGGGTACTAATTTTTTTTTTTGGTGGGGCAGTGAGGGTTAAGTGACTTGCCCAGGGTCACACAGCTAGTAAGTGTGAAGTGTCTAAGGCCAGATTTGAACTCAGGTCCTCCTGAATCCAGGGTTGATGCTTTATCCACTGCATCATCTAGCTGCCCCCAAGATGGTACTAATATCATTTATAAAGTTATAACTGGCTTAAAGGAAAGTGCATTGAGATCTAGCTGGGGCTAGTCCTATTCCTCCAGAAGTTATTTAAGTCAGTGACTGAAGATGTGGAAAAATGAATTCCTCAGCACAAGAGAAGACTGAGACAACTTTAAGGTCCATCCCTTGGGCTAAACCCAACATCAAAGGGGAAAGAGTCAGAAAGTAAGCCACAGGAGAATATAAGGTAGAGGGGGGGGGAGACTAATATCACCAAAGATCTCAGGAAGAAGAAAACCCAGTTAGGAACCTAGAATAGAAGCACATAAATCAACAGAGAAAACGCTAAAATCAAAAGGGAAGACAAGCAATAAGATATCTAAAAGACTGCAAACATCTCTAAATATTGTAAGTATAATACTTTCTTGGGCACACCCAATTCAGCTAACATGGAGGCAACCTGAGGGGTCTTTGGAACATGTCCAGATTATCTAACATGGAGGCCTCAGTATGCCCTACCCTTTGAGTAAGTATAGCCTGCTTTGATTGACTTCCTTTGTCCTTAAAATTGATGAGACTGAGGAGGTTTTCTGTGTTCTTCCTGCTACATTCACTCATAGCAGGGTGGCATGAATGGAACTTGTGAGAGGGGAAAGACATCATTTTCCTGTTCTCCCTCTCGTATCCTGACTCTGAGAAATGGGTCTGGGGCCTTTGTGTCTGTTCTGTGTTGCTTGTTCTACTTGCTTTCAGGTGATGGTGATTATTCCTATGGGATCCAAGAGTTGGAGCCATGATGACTTTGGAGCCAGGATTGCATTTGGGATGGTGAAGCCAGTCAGCTTTGCTCAGAAGCCTTGAGAAATCAAAATGCCTTAGACTCAACCCTGAGGAAATTTGGATTCAGAATTGTAATTGTGCTCTATAGGATTCAAGCTAAACTATGAAACAAATTCCTTTCCTCTCCTTAGAGAGTGAAGTGGCGCAAAGGGGGAGGGGAGTATTACCCCTCCCACATATCAAGGGAGTTTGTGTATTTGTGATTATATCTTTGAATAAATATTTACTCATAAAATTAAATCCTACTGTCAGCTGCTAAATGGAAGTGGGGCACAGGAGACATCCCCTACAATTTTGAGATCCAAATTGACGGGGTCTGGAACCATTTGCACAGAGTCTAGACACCACCTAATCCCCTTAAAGTTACTGGAGAACCCTGGGGGATGTAAAAATATTTTATTAACTTAGGGCCTAGGGGCAGCAGTAGATAAAGTACTGGCCTTGGATTAAGGAGTACCTGAGTTCAAATCCGGCCTCGGATACTTGACACTTACCAACTGTGTGACTCTGGGCAAATCACTTAACCCCCATTGCCCCGCAAAAAAACAAAAAACACAACAACAAACAAACAAACAATTTAGGGCCTAACCTGACTAGGAGACTAATATGGGGACTTTTGACTGACTGGCTAATCTGACTGCTATTAATTTCCTAAGCCTTTTAAAAATTTCAACACTTGCTCCACTCCCAAATTAGTAAGCAAAAGATTAAGAAGCCTCTTAATTAAATAATCAAAGCAGAATTTATTTAAAAAAATCAATGTAGGGGAAGCTAGGTGGAGCAGTGGATGGAGCACTGGCCCTGGATTCAGGAGGACCTGAGTTCAAATCCAGCCTCAGACACTTGACACTTACTGGCTGTGTGACCCTGGGCAAGTCACTTAACCCCAATTGCCTCACAAAAAAAAAATCAATGTAAACCATAAGGGTTAAAAATGCAAATTATACAACCTGGCTGCTTTTAATAATAATAAGGGCCATTACTGCCTCTTTCCTGAGAGTATGCTGCTTGGACAGGCTAGCCTCCAGTTTTCTCCAACTTTCACTCTTTTTCTGCTTCACTCCAGCTTCCCTGCACTTTCACTGCTCAGTTCCTTTCTTCTAACTCCAAGCCCCTTTCACTTTGTTGCCCCGCCCCTTACCATCTAACTTTCCTCTCTGTACTGCCACACTGAACCCCTGCATCTCTCTCTCATGGACCTCCTTGCATTCTCCTAGTCCTCTGGCATCCTTCCTTGCTCTTAGCTTTTTCTCCATCTCCCCTTCCACTGTCTAACTCCCTAGTATATATCTTCCTTCTTTCCCCTCAAACCTTTGGCTCCCTGCGCCCCTACACACACCAAGCTTATCTGCCAGCTGCTCTAGGGCTGTGGCTAGGGGGACTGGAGGGGCCCGTGCCCCCTGCTGTGCACCTGGGACCTCCACACAGGCTGCGCTAGGGCCTGGCAGGACAACCCTGGGATCCCTGGGGCAGCTCCCCTCAGGGCATAGGGAGATGGGGCTTTTTCCCCAGCTGTCTGACCTGGCATCCAGTAAAGCCCATGGGGCTTTTTGGCTCAGCTGAAGCAGAGGGGGAGGGGCACCAGCCCCTCTTACACAGAAAAAACCCCTGAGGGCCTAAGGCTTTTTAATCTCAGCCCAAAGGCAGGGTCCCCAAATCAAAATAAATTCCCACAGGGACTAATGAAATATAATGTATCTGGCCTTCCATGCAGAGTAGTCTAGGTTACATAAGATAAAGGAAATTGAATAAACACCTGATAAAACATAGAAACCAGTGGATTTCCAAGACAGCACAAAACCATAACAGAATGATTCAAAAGACAAATTAGAACATTAAGAGAAGAATTTAGACAATAATAAATAGCAAAATGTATGACCTGTATAATAGAAATAATAAGCATAATTAAAAAAAAAACCCTTGAATCCACCATGGTGAATCTCTCCACATAATCTAAAGAGAGAACAACATATTGGGAATGCAAATATGTTGAAATGAAGGATAATCTAGAAAAAAGAAGCAAAACCCAATAATATTAAAAAGAACACATACTTTCTAAACAAGCAGAACACAATGATCTCAAAGATAAGATGCAAAGAAAAAATGTAAGAATCATAGGTCTCCCAGAACATAAGTCAAAAAACCTGAAGAGAATGGGACAAAAAATAATTCATGATACAGAAGATGAGAATTTCAATTTTGGCCTTGGAAAATTAAAAAGTTTTGCACAGAGAATCTAATATATCAAAGATTCAAAGGGAAAGTGAAAACTGAGAAGAAAATCTTTATTACAAGTAATATCTCATTTCTAAGCTATAAAAAGAACTGATTTAGATTTAGAGTGAGTCATTTATTAATTGAAAAATAGTCAAAGGATATAAACAGGCAGTTCACAAGTGAAGAAATCAAGCTAACTGTAGCCTATGGAAAAATGCTCCAAATTACCAATAATTAGAGAAATGCAAGTCAGAGCAACTCTGAGGGTTCTACTTTAGGTCCATCAGACTGACTAAAAAAATTGATAGATGTTGGCAAGATTATAGAAAATCAAGCACATTAATGCAGTATAGGTAGAGCTGTGGATTGGTGCAGTCATTTTGGAAAGCAATACATACAGAACTATGCACCAATATTTACTAAACTATGCATATCCTTTGACCTGGCAATACCTCTATCCCACACATCAAAGAAAGAAGAAAATGTCCTTTAAGTAAAACATATTTATAGCTGCTTTAATTTTTTTTCAGAAAGAACTAGAAATTAAGCATGTGCCAATCCATTGGGGAATTTCTGGACAAATTATAGTATATGACTGTAATGGAATACTGTTTTTCTGTAAAAAAAAAATGATGAAATGGACAAGTTCAGAGAAAGCTGGAAAGACTTTTATGAACCAATGCAGAGTTAAGTGAGCAGAACCAGGAGAATATTTTTACAATAATAACTTTTTAAAAAATAAACAACTTTTAAAGACTTAAGAACTCTGTGATTGTACATATACAACCTATATCAGATTGCTTTCCATCTTGGGGAGGAGGGAGGGAAAGGAGGATGGGAGAAAAATTTTGGAATTAAAAATCCTGTGAAAACAAATGTTGAAAACTATCCATATATGTAACTGGAAAATAATAAAATACTTAAAAAAACCAAAAACAACAAACAAACAAACAAAAAGACTTAAGAACTCTGAACAATATAATGGTAAACCATGATTCCACAGGACCAATGATGAAGAATGCTAAACATCTCCTTAAAGAGAGATGATGGACTAAATATACAGAATGAGATGTTGTTGTTGTTGCTGTTGTCTGTCCTTTGTTCTTTTTTGTTTTCTTTTGTTTTTTGACGGGCAATGGGGGTTAAGTGAGTTTCCCAGGGTCACACAGCTTGTAAATGTCAAGTGTCTGAGGCTGGATTTGAACTCAGGTCCTCCTGAATCCAGGGCCGGTGCTTTATTCACTGTGCCACCTAGCTGCCCCCTTGTCCTTTGTTCTTGAAGAGGACAGGGAGGTAATGCCATGACTTACAGTGAATTGGATTTAAGGGAGGAAGAGCTGTGCAAAATCTTAGAAGATGAGTGTTTTTCTATTCCCAGAATCCAAAGGTCAAAATAAGAAGTTGGTAGAAAGTGAAGAAGTACCAAGAAATCATCTTCACAGTTGAGGAGACAGCAAAAGACAGAGAAGACCAGGAAGATAATTGGAGCTATTCAGCTAAAGTCATAGGCCCAGGTGATAATAATACTTGGGAATATATTTAAGAATTGTTTTCTGCCTATCACTGAAAATAAGCAAAAAAAAAGAGGAAATTTTTTAAAATTAAAGGAAAAATAGATAAATTAGAAACCAAAGAAATAAAAGCTAGTTCTTTGAAAAGACCAACTAAACTGTCAAACTTTCATCCAACCTGATAAAAAAGAAGAGGGCAGAAAATCAAATCAGCAAAAGAAAAAAATAAGTTTGCATATTTGGGATCTTAAAGGAGAAATAAGTGAAGTAAACCAGAAAACAGGCAATTAGAACTCATGATAGGGAATTTTACCAATAGGATATGGAGGGCCTGAAAAATTTGGAACTCAAAAATGCCCAAATAAATGAAAATTTGACAACAAAAACCAAAAGAACCTTTAAATTTTAAGGAAAATCTATCTAAGGTGGGTTTTGAACCCAAGTCTTCCTGACTATAAGTCCACACAGTCTCCCATCTTATGGAAACAGTTTCAGAATCTATTGCCTATGAATGTAGTTCCTTCTCTTTTTGCAAACTACAAAATATGCTGGCAGACTAATAACTTATCATTAAGGTATCATCAAGCTTAGTGTGACTGAAATGGCAGCCCAGGTAACAAAGAGGTCTCCAATTTGTCATTTCATTGGGTACTCACAGTATTCCTAGGAGAGGTTATATCCCACATTTACAAATGAAGAAATTGAACTTTTAAGGCATCAAATGATTCTCCCAGTCACACAGTAAATTGATACCTGGGTAGGATCAGAATATAGGTCTCCTGACTCCTAGTATGTGGGTGGCTGGTATATAAAACCATGTAGAAGTTCCTTCCATCTTGATTTTGCATATAGCTGGGAAGGTCTTCATTCAAGGTCAAGGGGCCCCAGGAGCTGTACAATAGTTCCCATGAAAGAGACTTGGGGTCTTAGTGGACTGCAAACTCAAAATAAGTCCCAGTGTGGGGCAGATGACAAGAAAGCTGATGCCATTTGAGACTGTGATGAGACCCAGGTTCCATAAATAAGGAAAGACCTGACTTACTCTGCTCTGGCAATTACATCTGAGCTATTGTTTTCACTTCTGTATACCACAATCCAGGCAGGACACGGATAAGTTGGAAAGCATCCAGAGGAATATAACCAGCAGAAGGAGGATGACTGAAGACTACCTCAAATGAGTATCAAGTGAAGGAATGGGGAATATTGAACCTAAAAAGAGAAAACTTAGATGGGACATGACAGCTCCCTACAAATATTTGAAAGGATGGGGGGGGCAGAGCCAAGATGGCAGAGAACAGGCTGGGACTCATCTGAGCTTGCTCAAATTCTCCTCCAAATAACTTTAAATAATGCCTCAAAACAAATTCTGAAGCAATGGAAATCACAAAAAGATGGGGTGAAACAATTTGTAAGCCAAAGACAACTTAGAAGGTTAGCAGGAAAGTTCTCTTGAATAGGGGTGATAGTGGAGTACACTCTAGCACAGGTTACACTGGCATAGACCACACCCTAGCAAAGCAGCAACAGACCTTCAGGGTGACTGAATCAGCCACTGCAGTGGGTTCTTAAGCCCACACACGGTAAGGTAGTCAGACAACTGATAAAAAGGAAATTATGGGGGTCCCTCTGCTGGCACTGAGTACAGGACTCTGCTGCATTGCCCATACATGGAAATGGGTTGAAGTCCTGAGTGACAGTCCCAGGGCAAGAAAGAACACTAGCACACCAGAGCTTGTGGCTGCAGAGGAGTGGGGACTCTGGTCACAATTCCAAGGTGGAAAAGAGTGCTTGTCTCACAGAACAGAACACAGGCCAGGAGAGCAGTAACCACACTTTTCCTTAGATCTTACCATCTTGGAAGACTGGAAAACTAACAGACCCTTAAAACTAACTCTGAGAGCAGCTGTAAGAAAGGCCTGAAACTTGGGGCAGTGCCCCCTCCACCCTGGGAATGCCTCACTTTAACATAAAGTTAAAAGTCAATATATTATATAAGCTAGAAAATGAGTAAACAGCAGAAAAGACCCCGGCTAAAGAAAGTTACTATGTGAACAAGGAAAATCAAAACATAAACTCAGAAGAACAAAGTTAAAACTGCTACATACAAAGCCTCAAAGAGCCCAAAAAGCATTTCCAAAATCAGAAAAGAGAAGTAGAGGAAAAATTGGGGAAAGAAATAAAAGTGATGCAAGAAAATCATGAACAAAGTCAACAGCTTGATAAATGAGGCACAAAACAGACTGAAGAAAATAACAGCTTAAGAAATAGAATAGGGAAAATGGTAAAAGAAGCACAAAAATCCAATGAAGAAGAGAAATCCTTAAAAAGCAGAATTGGCCAAATGGAAAAAAGGTACAAAATTCACTAAAGAAAAAACTCTTTAAAAAGCAAAATTGGCCAAATGGAAAAGGAGGTACAAATTCTTACTGAAGAAAATTATTCTTTAAAAATCAGAATTGGGCAAGAAGAAAATAATGACTCCATGAGACATAAAAAAACCCAATCAACCAAATTTTTTTTAAATAGAAGAAAAGGCAAAATAACTCATTGGAAAAACAACGGACCTGGAAAATAGATTGAGGAGAGAAATTTAAGAATTATTGGACTACCTAAAAGCTTTGAGGAATGAAAAGAACTGAGACATCCTCTTTCAAGGAATTATCAAGGAAAACTTACTTGATATTCTAGATACAGAGGGTAAAATAGAAATGGAAAGGATCCACTGATCACCTCCTGAAAGAGATCCCAAAATGAAAACTCCCAAGAATAGCCAAATTCCAGAGATCCCAGGTCAGGGAGAAGATATTACAGTCAGAAAGAAACAATTCAATTATCATGGAGCTACAGTCAAGATCACACAAGATATAGCAGTTTCTATAGTAAAGGATTAGAGGGCTTGGAATATGATATTTCATAAGGCAAAGGAGTTAGGATTACAACCAAAAGTCACCTACCATTACAAATGACTATAATCCTTCATGGGGATAAATGAATATTCAGTGAACTAGAGCACTTTCAACAGCATTTCTGATGAAAAGACCAGAGCTGAATAGAAAACCTGACAATTGATGGGTATCAATTGGGGAATGGCTGAACAAGTTGTGGTATATGAATGTAATGGAATATTATTGTGTTGGTAAGAAGTGATGAGCAGGTAGATTTCAGAAAAGCCTGGAAAGACTTACATGAACTGATGCTGATTGAAACGAGAAGAACCAAAACAAAACAAAACAAAACAAAAAAACAAAAAGCAAAAAAAAAACAAAAAAAAAGAAATGAGCAGAACCAAGAGAAAATTGTATACTGTAACAACAACTTTGTATGATGATCAATTGTGATAGACTTAGCTCTTCTCAGCAATACAATGAACCAAGACAATTCCAAAAGACTCATAATGGAAAATGCTCTCCATATCCAGAAAAATAACTATGGAGTCTGAATGCATATCAAAGCATACTATTTTCATGTTTTTGTTAGTTTTTTTTTGTTTCTTCTTTCTTGTGTTTTTTTTCATTTTGTTCTGATTCTTCACAACATGACTAATGTGGAAATTTGTTATGATTATACTGTATAACCTTTATCATACTGCTTGCTGTCTTGGTGGGGAGGGAGGGAAGAGAGGGAGGAAGAAAAATTTGGAACTTAAAATCTTACAAAAATGAATGTTGATAAACAAAAGTTGAGAACTATCTTTACATGTAATGGAAAAAATAAAATACCTCATACATTAAAAAAAAGAGAGAGAGAGAAAAAAAATGAATGTTGAAAACTATCTTTTAATTTTTTTTTTGTGGGGCAATGGGGGTTAAGTGACTTGCCCAGGGTCACACAGCTAGTAAGTGTCAAGTGTCTGAGGCCAGATTTGAACTCAGGTACTCCTGAATCCAGGGCCAGTGCTTTACCCACTGCACCACCCAGCTGCCCGAAAACTATCTTTATATCAATTGGAAAAAATAAAGTACTATTTAAAAAAGAGAGACAGAGAGCAGAGAGGAAGAAACCCCAGCACTGAACCTTAGAGCACACCTACAGTTATAGGTGATGATTCACCATGTTTTTTTCTCCACCTATTGATAGAATCGTGTGTTCTTAGTTATTTTAATAAGATTAATTATTTTCCTAATGATGAACTAATTTCATATTCCAGAAATAAATCATACTTGGTTATAGTGAAAAATGGATGTTATAATTAATATGTTGCTGTAGTCTCTCTTGGTACAATATTATTTAAAATGTTTATGTCAGTATTTACTGGAAAAAATGAAAGAAAGAATGAAAAAGAAAAATTATGAAAGGATATGAACAGCCAGTTTTTAGATGAAGTAAACAAAGCTATCTATAGTCATATGAAAAAATACTTTAAATCATTTTTGATTAGAGAAATGCAAATTATAGTAACTCTAAAGTACCCCCCCCACACACACACACACAACACATCTATCAGATTGGCTAATATGGCAGAAAAGGAAAATAAAAAATGTTGGAAGGTATGTGGGAAAATTGAGTCACTAATACATTGTCACTTGAGTTGTGAACTGATTCAACCAATTCTGGAGAGCAATTTGGGATTATGCCCAAAGGACTATAAAGCTATGCATACT
Source organism: Dromiciops gliroides (assembly GCF_019393635.1). Lineage (NCBI taxonomy): Eukaryota > Metazoa > Chordata > Mammalia > Microbiotheria > Microbiotheriidae > Dromiciops > Dromiciops gliroides. The sequence goes on along the minus strand of NC_057867.1, from coordinate 26,657,493 downwards.
CTTTGACCCAGCAATACCACTACTAGGTATGTATCCCAAAAAGATCAAAAAGGAAAAGGAACTACATGGACAAAAATATATATAGCCACTCTTTTAGTGATAAAGAATTGGAAATTAAGGGGATGCCCATCAATTGGAAAACAGCTGAGCAAGTCATAGTATATGATTGTGATGAAATACTATTGTACTATAAGAAATGGTGAGCAGGATGGTTTCAGAAAAACCTGGAAAGACTTACATGCACTGATGCAAAGTGAAATGAGCAGAACCAGGAGAACACTGTACACTATACTGTACTATACAATGATCAAGTGTGAATAACTTAGCTATTCTCAGTAATACAATGATCTAAGACAATTCTGAAGGATATATGATGAAAAATGCTATCAATCTCCAAAGAAAGGACTGGTGGAGTCTGAAAGCAGATCAAAGCATACTTTTCTTTACTGCCTTTCTCTTGTTTGTTTGTAGTGGGTTTTTTAGTCTGTGTTTTCTGTTACAACATGAGTAATATGGAAATGTTTTGCATGATTGCAACATATATAAATAACTTTTATCAAATTGCTTGCTTTTTCAGTGAGGGGAGAGGAGAAAAAAGGAGGGAGAGAATTTGGAACTCAAAATTTTAAAAAATGAATCTTAAAAACTGTTTTTACATGTAATTAGGAAAAAATAAAATATCAAATACATGTATTTTTAAGAAAAACACATATTTGAATGGATGTAATAAAATAATAATAATAAAAAATAACTAACATTTATATGGTACTTTCAAATTTGCAAGATACATTAAATATATTCTTTGAGACTCAAAATACTTCTCTGGGAGCAAAATGCTATATATTATAACTATCATCCTCTCCCTCCTGTACCAGTTTTACAGATAAGGGAATTGAGGTGTTTTAGGGGGTTTTGGTTGGATCATATATATCCTTTACTTATTTTTGTAAATTTAATATTTCATTTTTCCTAGTTACATGCAAAAACAATTTTAACATTCAATTTTTAAAATGTCTAAGTTCAAAATTCTCTTTTTCCTTCACTATCCTCTCCCCTCATTGAGAAGGCAAGCAATTTGATATGGGTTTTACACATATAGTCATACAAAACATATTTCCATGTTAGTTGTGTTGTGAAAGAAAACACAGATAAAAAAACAAGAAAAATAAAGAAAAAGTATTCTTCGATCTGCATTCAGACTTCATCAGTTCTTTCTCTGGAGATGGATAACATTTTTCATCATAAGTCCCTCAGAATTGTTTTAGATCATTTTATTGCTGAGAATAGCTAAGTAATTCACAATTGATCATCATGTAATATTTCTGATACTACATACAATGTTCTCTTGATTCTGCTCATTTCACTTTGCTTCATGTAAGTCTTTTCAAGTTTTTCTGAATCCATCCTGCTCATCATGTCTTATAGTACAATAGTATTTTATCACAATTATATACTACAACTTGTTCAGCCATTCCCCAATTGATGAGCATCCCCTCAACTTCCAATTCTTTGCCACCACTAAAAGGGTTGCTATAAATATTTTGTACATATACTTTGGGATACACACCTAGTAATGATATTTCTGAGTTAAAGAGTATGCATGATTTTATAGCCCTTTGGGCATAGTTCCAAACTTCTCTTCAGAATGATTAAATCAGTATACAATTTCATCAATAGTACATTAATGTCTCAACTTTTCCACATCCCCTCCAACATGTCATATCAGCCAATCGGAGAGGTGTGGGGTGGCAGCTCAGAGTTACTTTGACTTGAATTTCTCCAATAAAAAGTCATTCAGAGCATCTTTTCACAAGACTATAGGTAGCCTTGATTATGTTATCAGAAAACTACCTGTTCATGTCCCCTGATGACCTATCAACTGAGGAATGGCTCTCATTTCTATAATTTTGACTCAGTTCTCTGTATATTTGAGTAAATTAGGTCTTTATCAGAGAAACTTGCTGTAAAATTTTTACAATAATGATTAGTATGTATTTTTTCTCCACCTGATTTTCCCTGTTTATCCTAATCTCTCTCTCCTTTCACCATCTATTCCCAATGTTTTGCTTCTGACTTTTACCTCACCTAATTCACTCTCCCTTCTATCAACCCCCTCTTCTCTTATCCCCTTCCCTTCCTACTTTCCTTTATGATAAAAGAGATTTATGTACACAATTGACTTTATGTTATCCCCTCTGTGAGCCAATTCCTAAGAAAGTAATATTCACATGTTCCCCTCTGTCTCCTCTGTCTTCCCCTCCACTGTAAAACTCTTTCGTGCCTCTTTTATGTGAGAATAATTTACCCTATTCTACCTGTCTCTTTCCAAGATATAATAGTAACTGGAATCTATTTACCCAGGGGGTCCCACATCTAATAAGTTGTAAGAGGCAGAATTTGAACCCCAGAAATTCTGGTCTCACTATCCACTCAACCCCACCACTGCAAGACTGGTTTTGACTTGTCCTACTTGACCTTGGGCAGCCAAACAAAGAACAATGAGTGGGAGTTGCTGGGAGTCTTGATATCAGGAAAACCTTCCCAACAACTAGAGTTGTCCCAAAGTGGGATGTGCTGCCTAGAGGAGGGAGGTGGATTCTCTCTAGTTGGGAGGGTTTAAGAAGACATTGGAAAACCACTTGTTCAGTATGTTGAAGTGAGAAATTCACGTTCAGGTCAATGTCAGACTACATAGCCTCTGTGGTCCCTTCGACCTCCAAGATTCTGTGATTTCGAGTCCCCACTCCTTTTTGCCAGGATGCCCCAATCACTCCCTCTGCTACCTTCCACCCAATGGGTGAATAGGATTGAGTTTATAACTAGAAAGTCTCAACTTGGTGGAGAACTCTTGGTCCCTTCACTACCTGGTAATTGGGGGAATTCAGTGTGATCAGAGATCTCCCTGGTCTTGGAGCTGCCCCCCTCTGCCCAGCAAAATCAACTAGCCATCAACTCTGACCTTTCAACACCCTTTCTTTGCCTGTCAAGGCATTCCTCTTCCAGGCAGACACCATAGACACTCCTGCCTGGAGCTCACTGCCAGGCACCCTCCTCCTTTCTCCAGGGCCACCTCCTGCATGACCTCTGCTAGCTTCCTCCTCCTGAGTCAAGTTAGCTGGAGGGGCTGAAGATTGGAACAGTGAACAGTGCTCTGCCCCAGGTCCTGGCTTTTGATGGCGGCTTTG